>NC_041348.1:30985132-31117632 GCF_004354835.1 Perca flavescens
ACACAGACTACGTTTACATGCACATAATAAGACGATATTCCTCTAAGCTGTTTCCATGGCTAATGAAAGTGAATATACCGCTAATATTCCCATTTACATGCAGCCATGTAAAACAGGATTTTATCGGTGTTCCAGCGGTGGCGGACTTGTTGGAGCATGTGAACACAGGCAGTGGTGTAGTCTAGTTCTTTGTAGTGAGTATATTGTAATTTTTTTCCCTCCCAGCATTAGACTCACCCGTCCCAGAGCGACACACCCCAGAGCAACAACTACGTAAAGCATTGGCCTCATGTGGCTCATTTTCTATAGTTTCTGTAACGTTAACGTCTGCTGCAGAGTCATCCGAAGCGGCAATACAGCTTCAGGGGCAGGCTTACCAAAACACCAAACGAGTGTAGTTAAATTTGCTTTCGTTTCATATATCTAGCTACTTTAGTGATTCACATTTTTTATTTCAAATTTGCGATTTGCAACACAGACGGGGTGAAATTGAAAGTTCTCTCACAAAACAATCATCGTTACGTAACGGTATCATTTCGTCTTTGTAAGTGGTTAGACTGAAATCCTTGACCTTTCCTAGTGGGTATACTACGTACACCTGCGTATCACGTAGACTACACCATTGATCACAGGCTACAGTACATCTCCACTGCTAAGTTTTGGTTTTCAGAAAAGTTTTGAGCCAAAAGAGATCTCTGTGCACCAATGGGTTTTTATCTCCAGCAGAAGAACTAATCTCTGTTTAAACTAACGCGCCCAAAACCTAATTTCTTTAACATTCTGGTATACTGGCCATAAACAGGAGGCAGCGTGTAGACTCCGTCCGTTGCTGGTAGTTTTAACTTACATTGTAGCTTGTTTCGCCACTGCCGACAGCAGCGATCTCGCTTAAAGGACAATTCCAGGGCACAAAATGAACCTAGGATTAATAACATATGTGTACCGAGTCAACTGGGATATGTTTTCATGCTAATCGAATGTGTCTCTAGCTTGAAACAAGCTAGTGCAAACCGCTGAGCCGTGTTTGAGCTATGTTACTGGTTGCACGGGGTTCGTCGTTTGGCTGGTCATGACTGTTTTCCCAAGATGGCGCCTACTTCTGTACGTGAAGGTACAGTCTCTATAAACTTTAATAAACTGTTTGTACACTTACAAAGTTCTCAATGCTTCGGTTTACATTTAGAGACCCTCATTATGCTACCGTGGAAGTGTGGTGCTATTTTGAGCCTGGTTAGTGGTATAGAAATAGCGATTTACCCTCTGCCCAGAAGACTAGCATTATAAGCTAATCTGCGGTTTGCGCTAGCTTTTTTCAAGCTAAAGACTTAGCATTAGCATCAAAACATGTCCGAGAGAACGGTCGACTCGGTACACACGTTATTAATCCCTAGGTTTATTTTGCGCCAGAATTGTCCTTTAATACTGGACCAATGTCAAAGATTGTTGTTCCCATCAGTCACTTAGACACAAACATTGGAAAGTAGGGTCCAGGTTGGGAAAAAAAAAGGGTAGTTACCCTTTAATCTGTGATCACTGTAGTAAGGGGGGGAAGTTTTTCAGCAGGTGAATAACAAGTTGTGCCGTGTTGCATCTATTGTGTCCCTTTTGATGAAAGCAGCTAATCAGGGTGGGAAAAAAGGCCACAAATGAGGAGAGATTTCCATGTTGCTCAGCAGGTGCAGATTGGAGGCTTATTAAAAAAAAAAAGTTTGTGCTCATTGTGTTTCTCATTGTGTTCAGGTTTTCAGATTTGGCATAAACAAAAGAACAATGAGCCAAAAAGCGCAGCCAGCCTGACAGGCAGACACAGCTTTTTAATTAAACACAATCGCATCCAGACATTCAGGTCTGACCCCTCTCTCCTGTTCATGGAGTTTAATGTTCAGCCAATTAAAAGTTGTTCATGGTTGTGACGGCTTTGTGTCTCCTGGAATCCCAAGTGGTAGGTTTTAATTTGAGTGCCGAACTGCGAGGTGGGGGTGAATCCCTCACGGACATTTACACACTTTATAACAAATAGAAGATGAAATTAAAGTGTACAGCTCTAATGTTGATACTGGAAATGGATATTTGCTTTGCATTTCTTTTTAATTACGAGTTGTATCGCATCATATTGGGATCTTTTGTGTTTAATCACGTTACTTGCACAGGAGTAGACTGGGCCGCATTTTTCTGTCCGAGCCCAGCCCACCTCCGACAGAGCAGTAACCGAGCCCGACCCGAGCCCAACAGGCTTTAAGATATTTATGTCCGAGACCAACCTGAGCCCAACACCCCACTTTCCTTAATTTTCGGTGGTTTTAAAATCTCCTAAGGCCAACTTCTTTTTAACGTTGCGCTGCCACATATAGCCTAAGATGCATGTGTTTCATTGTCACAGCTACATAAAAAAAAAATTAAGCACACAGGAAGACAGATGTTAGGGTAATATTTTAAATATATTTTAATCACAAAAACAAACCTTTGCATCAAGTGAAACAGGCCCGTTGGCTACCTACATAATAAGCTGTTTTAAATTTAAAATGTTCAATGCCTTATTTTATACCCACCCAAACCCAAACATCAAATATCTGTCCTCCCGCCGGGCTCGGGTCGGGTATCCATCCTCTAGTGTAGAGCTGCAGGCAGCAACAACAAATCTTTCTGTTATCAGTATGGCCTAAAATAACTACGTTGGAAAATCAAACAGCGGCATATCTGGGTTCATAACATCTTGTGGAGAAGCAAAAAGCACGTGAATTTAACCGCCTCATTCAGGAAGTAAACGTTCCTGGATAAGGTTCTTCTCAACTTAAACTTTTTACCCAACATCATGGTGCCAAATTTGACTTTGTTGGGTCTATTGGCAAGACGACAAGCAAATAACTTTAAAAATGCTTGTTTTCTGAATGAAGTACACTGCTATGAGTGCCGCTACTTCCTCTGTATGAACCGAAAATAAAGGGATTTTGCCGTGATAAATTGCAATAAACAGATAAAAATGCTTGTTTTCTGAATGAAGTTTGGATCAAGGCTATGTTAACACTGTAGCTGCTCCAGCAACACAACAACATACATGTACTTTCAGAACTTGCTTGGTAGTCCGACTTCCCCAATTAACTTCTCTTGAACTCCTTTTTCGTCGGGTCTCCAAATAATGAGGTGCTACACAAGAATTTGTTCCATCATTATGATTCAACAACATCATGACATCAGGAGGCTCTTAGTCTCGCATTGCCAGACCCTTCCTCCACAGCGCTGCGGAAGAAGGTCTGGCTTGTCCACAGCATTCCTGGATGGGAGAAAAACGTGCTCTGGTTTATTGGCATTTATTTAAACCAATCAATCGTTTTGGACAGTGCTAAGCTGCCGCAATAGCCTTGGGAAGGAACTTGTTTTGGTGGAACGTGTACATTCAAAAGTTTTTTTTTAGTTGTGCAACAGAAAACTCAGATTGGACAGATAGTTCTTTTCCTAAATCAAACTGTCCCGTTCTTGTCACGTGTGTCATGTAAAGCCCACCCACGATCTTCTCCTTAACCTAACTGCGTCAAAAACAACGCCAAAGGCACCTGACCAAGCGTCTGTATTTTACACAACTGGAGTGAGAGTGTTTTGAGCTGAGATCTGAAAGTATGCTCTACCATGCAGACGGATAAATTGCTAATATATTAATAACCATCTATGTTAGTTGTGCGTAGAAGATAAGAGAAGTTTCACTGTTTAATGTTGGTTTCTATTTTGCTATTTGCAAATGTTAATGGCTCTTGGGAACTCGCTAACGGGGCTCTTTTCGAAGTTTGGTCCCTAAATTTACAATTAAAGTGAAAAAAAAATAGTATTGCATATACAACCTTTATTAGGTATATTATATGCAATGTTAAAGTGTTCTCACTTTGCTTTCATCTGTAACACAAGATTAAGTTGTTATTCATCCGTGCAGAAATTATTTCACTATTTGTCTTTTTGGTTGTTCTTTCTTGTATTTAGCTATATTTATTTCAGGGTGTTAAATTGAGGATAAAATATTAGAAAAGGGAAATAAATATGCTAAATGTTTATGCAAATCTGACCTTATTCCCACACTTAAAATTCCACATTTCCTTTTCCAATGCTGTTCCAAAGAACTGTATTCTGCACTTCTGCTACCAATGACCTTCTCTGGTGTGTCTGTCCGTCGGGAACTTTTGGTTTAATGATTTCTTATTTTGTCAGTGACTGTCTCGGGTTTCTGTCACTCAGCCCTCAAATATTCTACAACCCTTTCCTCTCTGTTTATTGTCCCTTTCCAACTCCATCTATGGAAGAAAAACTTGTCCCTCTCCAACTTTTTAAGTCTGCTAGTGGAGGGTTTATTGCAGCATGGTTCAGGATGACTGCAGGGTCTGCTGCATGAATAAAAGATGGACACACACATAGAGAATATATGGAGAGACATGGAGAGAAAGAAGCAGAAACCTGGAGAGGTCACACACACACACACACACACACACACACACACACACACACACACACACACACACACACACACACACACACACACACACGTCAAAACTGGACAAACAAACAAGTGACCAAGAAGAATTTTTGAAGTCTGAATATATGAAGACATGGAGAGAAAGAAGCAGAAGGAGGTCACACAGTAAAAATGTGAACACACACACACACACACACACACACGCACAGAGTTTTCGCAGTCTGAAGCTGGTCCGCGTTTGGACTAAAGGTGCTGATAATCAATAACAAATTAAACTTGACCACTTTCTTGCAAAACATGACATCATCTTCTGAATATTTAATCATCCAAAAAGCCTGTTAAAAAACATTTCGATCATAATCGGACACTCTGAAACCAAATAAAAACGATTATGTGATCAGCAACCTGCAGTCTGTGAATGGACCGCTCAGTATTATCCATATTTTATTGATCCTGTTCAAACGTCTTCAGACAGCTAATGATTACATAATGTTACAGAAAGCAAACTTGATTGATATTTTCCACAGCTCTCCCAGAATAACTTTGCTCCTCTGCCCTTGAAAGGAAACATGCAGAGTAAAAAGGAAGCGCTGATACTTTGTTTGGTTTAAGTCAGGTTAACTAAACAAGGTTTTAAATACACTGAAAGATTGTTGGCAACTCACAACTTTATTTGTGGTCCCAAGGACTCTGTACAAAACAAGGAGGGAAGTCTAGTCTGTATTAACTTGTCTTGGAGACTTTCATTTCAGTTTTCGACCCTAAATTGCCTCACTATCTTCTTAATTTCTTTATTTTTAAGGCTGTTGAAATGGTCTCATTTTATAAACATATAGACATAATTGGTATCTTTGGAATCTTTGAAACAGCTGGATTTGGGTGAATGCTGGGGCAATTGTTGAAATGGTTGGGTCTTTATAGTTTAGTCTAGACCGAGTCTATCTATAAAGTGTCTTGAGATAACTTTTGTTATGATTTGATACTATAAATAAAATTGAACTGAATTTAAGTGTTTCAGAGCTTGAGTACAACACAACAGCCCCTTTCCACAGCAGACATGTTGACATGTCATAGTAGGAAAAGCACAGGTGTATTTAAAACCCATTACTGATGGCTGCATTCCACTTAGGAGAGGTCCTGGTATTGTGCATGCTGACTCTAAGCTGAAATATCTTACTGGGACACTTGATGGAACTGAGCCATCGTTAAGGTTATCAATTTCAGCTGTGCTTTTCCTACTATGACAAGTCAAGATGTCTGCTGTGAAAAAGGTCCACAGCCTAAATGTCTGAAGTGTTTCCTGTGTTGACTCTCAATCAGCGGCACGACGCGCAGCTGCCAACCTCGGCCGGCTCTCTGTCGTCAGCTGGAGGCACTTATGATCTCTTTTTGATTGTGTTGGCGGGAGCTTTTTGATCCGAGTCCTCCTCAGTTAGATGCCTTTTGACTCGTGGAAGAGTTTCCAGCAGTAATACTAATGACAGCCTGAACGTCATCTGCTGTGAGCTGACAGTTTCCTCTCCTGTTGTACTGCGGCAGAGTCACATGCTGTGTCTCAAATCGTGCACTTCTATACTTACACAGTGCGTTAACGCTGACGAAGAGTAGGATGCCCTCAATTCAATTACATTTTATTTTTAATATCAAATCATAAAAAGAGTTATCTCAAGACACTTTACACCACTACAAAATGGCAAACACTCTATACAGGGAACTATTTCTGTTATAGGTTTCCAACACAGCTACAGAGTGGGAATACAGGAGGAGGATGGGGAGGGGAAAGCAGGCGAGGCTGCAGAGCTCAGCACATCTTTATGTGGACCCCCTGTTGTGAGAGAGTGTAAAAGATGTGACAGAAAATGATTGATGGTTGAATGCCCCCTGCTACATAAATGTAATGCAGCTCAGATTACAATTTTTTACATTTACATAACAAAGACATGTTTTTAATCGTCATCTGCAAAGTCCAAAAAGGTCACATCAGCAAAATGTGACTCCATGTAAATAATCAGGACTTTTAGCGTGTATAGAGCCAGCATATCTCCACCAGACTCCATGTAAATAATCAGGACTTTTAGTGTGTATAGAACCAGCATATCTCCACCAGACTCCATGTAAATAATCAGGAATTTTTGGGTGTATAGAGCCAGCATATCTCCACCAGACTCCATGTAAATAATCAGGAATTTTTGGGTGTATAGAGCCAGCATATCTCCACCAGACTCCATGTAAATAATCAGGACTTTTAGCGTGTATAGAGCCAGCATACCTCCACATGTAAATGGGTGAATTAAGGTTTTATTTAAACCAAACCAGAGTTTGATTAGAGATAGAGAGTGATTGTTCGAACAGTGGAAAGATGAACCAAGACGGCTTTTGATAGTTTGATTTCTGTCAACTTTGAATAAAGTGTTTTACCTGATAAAATTACTGATTATTTAAATGGAGTCTTGTGTGTTTTGGCAATAGCAATTTCACGGATGTTTTTGTTAAAAAAGCATCTTATATTAAATAAAAAAGGTCTATCTGTGTCTTTCCCTTTACTTAAACCCTTGAACCCTAAACTAAGCTGAATCTCTGCAGGTCGGGGGTGTCACTCTGCAGGTTTTACACTCTCCATCACCCGTGGGCTCAGATCAGGTCAATGATTAACGATGCACCCGTGCTCAGCAGCGTTTTAATCACTTTAATTGGTGGAGATGAACCCACATCAACTGTCTACCTGCCTGTTCCACTTTCACTTTCAATTCTTCTACTAGCATTAACCCCACCCCCCAATCTCATTGAGATGATGGCGGCGATGCCAGAAGAGCAGAATAAGATTAACGTCTCGTACTGAACGTAATATCTCATCCAGCACAGCTCCCATTTAGAAGGCCTTCCCTTTCTGTTTTTGATTAACTCCCTTTACAACAGGTACATGTTCCAACTGCTGTCTCTAATCTGATTGGTGCAGAAGAAGACCCGCTGCTGTTATGGACTGCTCGTTATTTATTTCAGGGGCCACTGGAGGAGTGTTTTGGCATCTTTAGTCAAAATGGACCTGACCCTCCCTTCACCAGCAATGCATTTTGGATGACCCTCCAAAATGATATGGAAATACAAGGCAGGAAGTAAAACAAGACATGAACAGGGAGAAAAGACAGACGTCAAAATAAAACAGGAAACGGTACATACACAACCATGACAATTTTTACTTCCTTCTTTCTACTGTCTTTTTCCAAGATTTTGTCTCCTCTAATCAGTTCCTCTTTTTGGGGCCTTTATTTTTATTTTTTCTACCAAAATATTTGTGGTGGTCAGGGGTTACTTGGCTTAAAAAAAAACTTACAGTTCAAAGGGGGAACATTATTGAAAAAGGCTTGAGAACCAGTGGTTTGGAGGACTTGTTGGTTCTGTTAGATCGGGAAAAAGCCCAATAGTTATTCCCTCCTACAAAAACAAAAGTTGTCACACTGTGCAAATAGGTCAGAATGGATTTACACAAACAACTGCACTCATTTTAATAAGACAAATCTCGGAGGGGGTGATATCAACTCAAATTCATTACAAATCATTACTTATGTAGGCTTCTAAAGTGCCTCAGTGTTGGTTTTCAGCATCAATTTCTGCACTAATTTTCCCTGTGCATGCATTTAGTGGAATAATCAAAGCGCTCCGCTTTATTTAGCCACGCTTTCACTTGCGTCTGTCGGTCGGAGATAAAAGACACGAACGTGGTGTCACACGCAGCAGGCAGGCACTCAGCCTGCATAGACAACATCCGTTAATGTTAGAGGAAGTTAATCTATGGTAATGATGGATCAAACCGTTGCTCGGGGGTTTTCGCGAAGAGGTGATGGAGAAGAAGGAGGTTGAGGCGTTAGCAGGCAGAGACGTGAGTCAGAGGAGGTACGTTTCATTTGATTTCTGTCCACCTCTCCAGGTTCAGGTTACTTTATTTGTACCCATAGGTCAATTTGAGAAGTTTGACCCTCAAAGGGTTTTACAGTGCTCATATTATGCTCATTTTCAGGTTCTTAATTGTATTTAGATGTTGCCCCAGAATAGGTTTACATGGTTTAATTTTCAAAAAACACCCTATTTTTGTTGTACTGCACATTGCTGCAGCTCCTCTTTTCACCCTGTGTGTTGAGCTCTCTGTTTTAGCTACAGAGGGAGGCATTGTACTTCTGTTCCATCTTTGTTGGGAGTCACACATGGCAGTACCTAGGTAAGGACTACTAGCCAGTCAGAAGCAGAGTATGAGGGCGTGCCCTGACAGTAGCTAGGTAAGGACTACTAGCCAGTCAGGAGCAGAGTATGAGGGCGTGCCATGCTAGCAGCTAGGTGAGCATTATAACGTGTGTTCCAAAGTGACCACGTTTGTCTCTGAAGTAAAGGCTGGACTACAGTAGAGCTGTTTGGAGCAGTTGGTGAACAGTGTTTTCTGTTGGAGATGGTAAGAGACTTTGGGGGGGACTTTGGGCTTTTTCACTTTGTAAACCTACAACATGCACAAAAAAGATATATAACACAATAAAGGAAAGGGGGAAAAGCCCAAAACCATAATATGAGCACTTTAAAGCCAAATAACCTGTTTAAATTATAAAGAAAAAGTTTCAGCTCGCTCTTCTGTTGCGACACCGAGCTGATTTATTCTCAGAATCAGGTTGTTGTATCTTAACAACATGGAAACAGATGGCCATAAAGATACGGTAATCGTAGAGGAGAAGGATTTATAGTTTTTTTTAGAAAATGAAAAGCTTACTTTTTCTTCACCTAGAAGGTGCAGAGAATTTCTTTTAGGAGTGGTTTTGATCAGAGATCTTTAACAGGGGATCTGGGACCCCTAGGGGGCATTATTATTGTTGTCTAAAAACAAAAATTAACATGAATCCAACATTTTAGTGAAGGCACATTTTTTTTCAATGTACAATGATTATAGGCTTACTGGCCTAAAGTTAAGGTAGCCATTAGGTAGCCATCCAAAGAGACAGTTAAGCTTAAGGATTAAGCCAAATTTTGATGATGTATAAATCTATGAAAATGTCAACAATTATTTTAAAAGCTTAGTATTGTATGCACCATAAAATGTATGTGTAAAGGCTTTAGGCCTCCCTACACGTTATTGTCCGCTGCGCATGTGAAATTCATATCTGCTGATAACTGTTTCTTTCCTCAGTAAAGACCTTTCAGATTTAGACGACTTCTAATAATACGTGTGATGACTGAGTTTAATAACTGTCAGCACTTATCAAACATTTCATTAAATAAAACATCAACTGTGCAATTTTTCCCCATCACTACCCAGCCTTAAATAACCTGATTACACCAGTAACATTAAGATATTCCTAAGACTTAATATTCCATTCAAAGATAATGTCCGATTATTAAATTAATGGGTAACAACTAACTTTTAATAGTTCACATTTAAAAGATGAATGATGGACATCCTGAAGTTTGTCAAAGTCGTTCAACAAAGACAAAACTAAATCAGCTCTTAGATGTAAAGACGTCGTGGATTTTAGACTTTTCTAGGTGTGTTTCCCGCCCGATCTGGGCCCATCAATTTCCAATTTCCAACACTAAAGCGCAGCTTGACTCAAAGGTTTAGGAGACTTTGACGACTTGCCTATCATCCTGACACTCATCTCACATCTCAAGACAATCATCTTAAATCTAACGTTAAAGACTGTCATAATATGTAATGCATTTTAAGTGATTTTGTGGGACTTCTGTAAGTAATTTTGGTTCTGGAGAAAGCTACAAGCAGCAATACCACAGGCCATGCAATCGGCTCGTTCCAAACAGGGCAAACGTTTACAGGGCACTGCTCTAGTTAGGATTAAACAGTACAGTTCAACCATAATGTGATGTCTTGTCGTGCCATCCAAATTCTGAGGATCTCTGCATTTCCAAGAGGCATTTATCTCACACTGAACACGTTTGGGTTACGTCAAGGTATTAATGGCGCTGTATTAAAGGTGCCGCGAACACAGATGCTCACCTATATCAACATTGTTTTGCAGGTTCAGTCTCTCCCTCTGGGGAGCAGGCTGTGTGTGTGCGCCTCGCTGAGCCTCTGTCGTTACAGCATATCAACAAGCTGTCACTCAGCAGAGAGCCACCTGACCCAGAATGTATATTTATATATTCATATTGTATGTGACAGGTTGAGAGACGTGTCTCACAGCAGACTGTTCTCATTAACCATTTGTACATAAAGCTCTAAAACATAAAGCTCTGTAATTGGTATGTATTCCACGTATTTATTACTTTCATCAGCACATTGACTGCTGCTGTATAAGCGCGTGAAGATCCTGGTAGGGAGGAGGTCGAGGGGGATGTTTGGCTCCTAAAACACAGGGCTTTCAAGCCGGGGAGCAGAGTTCATGTCCCAGAAGAAGTTAAGCAGAAAACACACAAGACTTTCACTCAGGAAACGGGTGTTGAATTATCAATGGCCTTGACTCACTCATTAAATACAACTTTAAATCAATTTGAATACTAAAACTTTGGCAAGGAATACATTTGAAGAGAGTTGCCATTCAGCAGTGTTATTAAAAATCTAAAATGATAGTTGGCTTTAATGACGACGAGATTATTGTTGTTATTTTGAAAATGTTTGACTGCTGCAGCTCAACAGCCGTCCACCTGACGCTGGTCCACATCTATGATGTTCCACTTCCGGGATTGTTCAGGTGCGGAAAAATTTCGTCGGACGCATGTCTTTTCAGCCGGATGTCCGTCCCCTTCCTTTTCCGTTGCACGACTAAAACTACTTTTGAACGTCCACATGTTCCACCAAAACCAGTTCCTTCCTGAGGCTATTTAGCAGAGGCACCAACAAGCTAAGAGTTCCTGATCAAGCGTCAGTATTTGCAACCCGTTCTCATTCCCAACTCGTCAAATACTGACACTTGGTCAGTGGCTCTCAGCGTCAGATAGCGACGTCGCTATGACAACCAGCCACGCTCGCCTCACGCACGATGCGGTACTAAATCTGCAATGGAAAAAGGACATTTTTTTTTCCACCTCTGTTCTTTACATTATTTAAGCTGCACTTAAACTTCTTATTTGTACAAATGTCGCATATATTCCAACATTTCCGAGCAACACTGAATATTTCAGTCGTCAGCTGGTCCTCCATGCTGTTTTACTGACCTCCTGCCTGCGTCATTTGTTATACATGAGGGCAAAGAAACATGGCTGCCTTTGGTCACTTGTCTTCACAAACAGTACACCCCACCGGACAGCCTGAGGATGCTGAGGATACAGCATACAAAAGATTAAAAAAAAGACATTTTCATTATAAGTTAATTTATTGGCAAAACAGTTTGTGTGTATTTACCTTTTGAATTAGGTGTGTGTGTCTCTCTCTCTCTCTCTCACACACACACACACACACACACACACACACACACACACACACACACACACAGAAAGCAATCTTCCCATCTCCCACGTTATATCAGTGTTTGTTTTTTATTTGTTGATGAGCGTTTTCACACAGGGACGGAGGAGCGTCCGTCTCGTCTTCGCTCGGCCTTTCACATCAATCTTCTCCCCATTACGCTCAGATTGAGGTCAATCTATCTGCAGGCTCAGCGATGGACTCCGCTCTCAGGCAGCCCGTCGACAAACCGGATGCCTCATTTTCTCATTTTGTGTCAGATCTCAGCGTGCAGTCGGTAATGCTCGGCGAAGTCTCCTCCATCATTATCAGCCCCAGATGTGAGATTCAAATACTGGTACATGATGTAGAAATAATAGTCAATTATAAAACACTCAAAATAAACTCACTGAAGGAAAAGCATAAACGAGCTGACTCACTATCATGCACAGGATTCTGTGCAACCAACATATTCTCACTCCTAACTTGTCGAATACTGGTGCTGCGTCAGAACCTTGGCGTCACTTCTTGACTCTCTAGAAAGGGACCCGTTCTCACTCCCAGCTCGCCAAATAACGCTTGGTCAATGGCTCTCACTGTCAGATACCGACACAAAAATCCCATGACTTTCCACTACCAGCATTCCGCCGGATGTCCACCATTTTGACCGGATGTCCGTCACCTTCCCCTTTCTTTGTGTTGGCGTTCTAACCTCCGGTGGATTTGTGAGGACTATGGTTAACTGCTCCTCAGATCTCTGCAGGGTAAATCCAGACAGCTAGCTAGACTATCTGTCCAATCTGAGTTTTCTGTTGCACGACTAAAACTACTTTTGGTATGCACTCACCGAGACTTCGCTCTAATGGTGTCTGTCTCCAACTTCAGCGGCGGCTAGTTTGACCACAGGATGCGAGTGATGGCAAGCTTGACCGCAGTCTGTTTCTATGAGAGAAACATTGCAAGTTTTTGCAATTTGCATTTTCTGCTGCATTGCAGATTGCAAAGCACACCGGACTACAGAAGCTGTTTAGCTCAGACTTGCGGGGTACACATCGTTGGTGCTCCGGAGTGAGAGATTGAACTCTCTGGAAATGGATGATGGAGATGTTCACATATGACGACTACAATGATTTCAGATTATAGGCAGCTTTATTCAATATTGAACAAAGGAGATAACCCTGTGTACACACACAAGCTGCATGTACCCAAAGTGTCTCCCGATCTTAGGATTGAACATACATTTTAAACTTTCTGGGGCCGCCCATCAGGAAACCCTTATTCATGATCTCATCCTAATACTGACAGGTCCCCCTACTCTAATAGACTCAAACATCCCGTAGCCCCTTCCAAAGGCCATTTGTTACTCAATCAGTTAGTCAATTAGTTACTCTAATTTGTTATTAACTTAAACATCTGAACCAGATGCCACCATCGCACGGACGGGGCCTCTAAGCCTCACTGTGATCTTCTTCCTCGATCATAATAACACATTATAGAACATATGAAATATGAAAATACATTTGAGTACATGCAGGCTTGATTATTTCACCTATCACAGAGTTTAATTGAAAGCATACCGAGACCACCTCTTCAAATAGGGTCTCTGTACGCTTGTTGGGATCAAACGAACCGCACCAAGGAGGATACCCAACTCTTGTGCGATTCAACCAAACTAAATTAAGCAGCTGTGAAAGCCCCCTGAGTGTTCTTTCGAAGCTGAAAAAGTCATGCTGGAAGTCTTTACAGAGAAGGATTTAGGCTGCAGAAACTGTCTCTTAGTGAAGCCTGGTGCTCTATAGCTGCTTTTTGATTGTGATTCATTTGCTCGAGCTCCTCTTCAGCTGAGGACAAACCAATCAGCAGAGGGCCTCTATGAAGATTGTTCTTGACCTCTCGATAACTTGTCAACAAAGACTGGGGGAGTGTATTCGTACAACAGGAGGCTTCACTTTTTGTCAATATTAGAATTGAAACCGTTGACCTCACCAGTGTGGGTGCTGACCTGCCTCTGCTGGCTCCTCGTTTGGTCCTTATCTCAGCTTTTGCCTCAGACCAGGTGATGCTCTTTTACAGCCCTGGTTCAGGATTTATCGCCATGTTTTGTTCTGTTTTGGGGTTTTTTCTTCACTGCTCACTTCACAACGGCCTGTTTTAGAGGAAATGTCTGCAGAAAAACTCCATGTGCTGATACACAAACAGGTTTAATCTATCATCATTTTATCATCATGACGGTGAGTTTTGTCCTCATGCTCACTGAATTTGATTCCATTATTTTGCCGATTTACCTCCATTGTTACCTTTTTCTGTGTCTTTGTCTCTGTTTTGGGGGGTTATACATGGGGCAACTGAAATCATTTATAAACTAAACCATTGGGCGCCCGTATAGCTCAGGTAGAGCAGGAGCCCATATATATATAGAGGTTTACTCCTCGATGCAGTGGCCCGGGTTCGAGTCCGACCTGCGGCCCTTTGCTGCATGTCATTCCCCCCTCTCTCTCTCCCCTTTCATGTCTTCAGCTTTCCTGTCAAAATAAAGGCCGAAAATGCCCCAAAAAATAATTAAATAAACTAAACCATTGTTAATGTCAGTCAGACATTTATTTTATGCTAGCTGCATAACCAGAAATGCATTAGACTAGAAATAGGCCAACCAATAGATTACAGTAAACTTTAATTTTTACGGTATTTAAGGTAAATAAAAAAAGTTCATTGTTAATTTATAAATGTGATTACGCTGTATTCAATTTAGATGAGACAGTTTTGTCTAAAAGATATTGAAAAAAGGATTTTGTATAAAAGATGTTGAAAACAACAGCCTACCTAAGTTTATTCATGTTTTCAATATGAGTATTTTCCAATAAATTATTAAGTGCAGTTTCACGGCAACAAAAGCTGGCAGCCTGCTGGCGCCAAGAAAGGTTTCGGGGTGTTTTTTTTTCACCTTCACCCACCGCCGAGATGTTTCCTGACCTGTAAATTTAAAAGTGTGAAAGCTGCTGTTGAATTGCTGCGGTCTTTGGCGGTCACACAATCATTTCGGTATGTCGGAAAGTCACACAGGAAGATCATCCGATGGATGGCGATGGTGAAGAAATAAACACAGGAACTTTTTGATGACCACAGAGACCTCGGCCTCCTTCTTTCAACAGCATTTAAATGGCAATATTAATCTACATGTTAAAATATAATCATTTGAATGCTGTCAACATCTACGGAGAAGCTTTTAGCTTCGTGTCAGTGATCATTAATTTTCCCCTTCTCCAAGGTCTACTTGGCAGCAGGGATTTCAGTCCCACCTTGAGTTTTTGATGAAAGCTAAATGTGTGAAATTTCAATTGAGATGCATGCGTATTAACCTGGGAGAGGCAGAAAAGGCCTGACCTTCAGCTGCTCCCAGAAGAGGGTTAGGATGCTGAAGAGACGATCAGCAGAGAGCGAGAAAAGAAGTCACTTGACATTAAAGCACTACAGACTCACATCCTAATGATTGCTAGCAGAATGCTCTCTTTCACAAAACAAGGCTACAAGAGAGAACGTAGTTCAAAAGTCAAAAATGGTGACGTTTGAAAGGGGGCTCTGAAAGGAAATAATGGAGAGGCTGGAACTCGACTGAATATATCAGAATATTTCAAAGAATTTCACCATTCGAAAAATGAGTCACCGCACAAACACAACAGCACCTTAACAGTGTTTGTGTGCAGCTTTTTACTGCATGTGTGTCAACGTCTACAGTGCTGTAACCATAGAAATAAAATGGACAGAAAGGTAGCTTTCATTGAAATCAATGTAGCAGAATGGACATTTGCAACCCGCAAAAGAAAACGCCCCATACAATCCCACCAATCGCTCCCAAAACGTCCCAGTTAGGGAGGAAATATATAATATATATAAAAGCCTCCAAAGAGCACCATGTCATGGGACCTTTAAGTGTGTTGTTGTTTCCCAAAAGCAAATGGAATTTGAGAATGGCAACTCACAGAGAGGAAGGCAAGGGACATCAAGTGGCACTGGATATGATGCAACTCTCATGGAAATGTCGTTGATCCAGACTACTAAGGATGGTTCAGTTTACTGGCCCTTCCCTGCATCATTTCCTATGTGTGCCTACTGTCCAAGGTTTCAAAATGAAGTAATAACAAACATAGTAACAGTAACTAATAATAATAACACAGCTCACGTCAGACCAAAGCCAAGCCATTGACTTTGTAGCAACCTTAAACGTATTGTTTGCATCGCCCAGCGTCATGGGAACTGTAGTTTTAAAGCACATTGATCTTAAATGGAAATTCCAATCTGTAAATATACATTTGTTAAATAAGGAGGAGCAGCCCTGCAATTGTATTTAGAGGTTGTATGAGAATAGGTTTACATGGTTTAATTTTCAAAAAACACCATATTTTTGTTGTACTGCACATTGCTGCAGCTCCTCTTTTCACCCTGTGTGTTGAGCTCTTTGTTTTAGCTACAGAGTGAGACCTCTCACTTCTGTTCCATCTTTGTTGGGAGTTGCACATGGGAGAGTATGTGGGCGTGCCCTGACAGCACCTAGGTAAGGACTGCTAGCCAGTCAGAAGCAGAGTATGAGGGCGTGCCCTGACAGCACCTAGGTAAGGACTACTAGCCAGTCAGAAGCAGAGTATGAGGGCATTCCCTGACAGTACCTAGGTAAGGACTACTAGCCAGTCAGAAGCAGAGTATGAGGGCGTGTCCTGACAGTACCTAGGTAAGGACTACTAGCCAGTCAGAAGCAGAGTATGAGGGCGTGCCACACTAGCAGCTAGGCGAGCATTATAACGTGTGTTCCAAAGTGACCACGTTTGTCTCTGAAGTAAAGGCTGGACTACAATAGAGCTGTTTGGAGCAGTTTGTGAACAGTGTTTCTGTTGGAGATGGTGAGTCCCTTTCAGGTGGACTTTGGGCTTTTTCACTTTATACAACATGCACAAAAATAAATATATATATATATATATATATATATATATATATATATATATATATATATATATATATATATATAACACAATAAAGGAAAGGGAAAAAGCCAAAAAACATAATATGAGCACTTGATGAGAGCTTTTTTAAACAATCTCACTTTATTTGAAATGTGACCCGACTGTTTGAGTAATAAAACCACGTTGTATCTGCAAACACAGCTCTACATCTAACTCTGAAATCTGCTCACTGCTACAGCTACATCATTCATGAGGTGGGCTTTCTCCTATATGTTGTTAATACAGTTGAGTCAACAGTGACAGATTTCATAAATCTTTAAAAGGGTTTGGATTTGACACACAAACAAGCCCAGAGTCTCGATCTCTCTGTAACTGAGAGACTCCCTGGTGTCCCAGCATACATCAAGATGGTGATTGTATATCTCCGACAGTGATGGAGTTCAGTCGGTGCAATAACACCAAAAATTGAGAGATAAAAGCTATCATCGTGACTGTGAAGCAAGCTTTTCTCGCTCCTCAGTACCTGTGAGGATTTCAACATTGTTGTGAAGATCATTCACAAGAAAATGAAAAAATACAGAACAACACAAATTACTGATGAAAATCTGGCTCCATGGTGTTAATCATGACCGGTCTGTCAGAGTGCGTTGGGTCTCATTCAAGTTGTTCTATCTGCATAAAAACTGTGACAATGAGAGGAAGAGATGCATTTCTGTGTGCATAATGATACACTGCTTATCTCAAACTGAATGTTGAAGCTGTCTTAACAGCTTACAAGTGTGTACAAGAAGCACAGAAGGTCAAATGCCATGCATGAATACGTGCAATGCATCTGCAAAAGCTGATGGCCCCTGCATTTACCTAATCTGCCAGCAGCCATCTCTGTTTTGCCTTGATAGACTTTCAGTGTTCCTGTAATGTTATTTGCTATTTTTGGATCAATCTTGGAACCCATCAGTTATCGGTCTGACGACGATTTAGCCTCTGAAGCATGCGCGTTACGTCCAGTAAGTACTGGACGTTCAAGCATGACTCTCCTCCATCAGTCATCGTCTTAAACCTGCCCCACATGGGATAAACGTTGTGATTGGTCCATCCAGGGCCTACTCAGCTGTAAATCGGTCTGGATATGAGGCCTAATATATTTTTCTACGATGGCGAAGGCATAACCTGCTATACTCTTCCTCTGATTGGCTAGTACTTATTTCCTTCATTGTTTTTTTAGGTTTAAGCAAGTGCAGTGGGATTTTTTAGCTTCAGGGTAAGCCAATCAGAGGCTAGGTTTAGGCAGAATAGGGCAGAACATGAATCAAATACTTGTGAATGGAAGGCTGGGCAGATTTGTGTGGTTCTTAGGCTAACTCGGACTACAAACGAAAACCAATACGCTTCTGATACTAAACTCTTGCCCCGTTGCCTACAGATTCTGCATTCATATGCAGTTATGTTGATATGTCTTCCTCTCTCTCTCTCTCTCCACTTCCTTTCCTGTCTTTCTCTATATGTATAGAGATTATGGACTCAGTGACTAAGCTTTTACACCTTCTGGTTTCACATGGCGTTTGTGAAAAGCTATTTTCTGCCAGCAACAAATGGTGTAATATCAACACATTCAGCCAAATGAGCACAAACGACTCTTTCCTCCTTTCCATATGTTGAGCAGGTGTGTCCCAGCAGAAGGTGTTGACATTTCAATTTATATTATTGTTAATTTTTCCAGGCTGTGAAGTCACACTAGTTGTAGTGGATTTGTATTATTTGTGTGATATACTTCCACCTGTAGAGACCACACTGGTAAAGAACTCGAAGGCTTTACAGTGTCTGAAATGAATCCAAAACAAGTATTGACTTAGCAGGCTGTTAATGTTTGGGCAGCCAGCCAAATAAATAGTGTTTATGGATCTCTGCAGCAATCTGCCCAAACATTCATCACTGCTGAGGCTTGTGTGTGTCCAGAGTTAAATCAATTGGACAGCTGATGTTAAAAGTTGGCTACATTACACTGTCTGGAAAAAACTCTATAAATGTTTTGCACGTGTTGCACCTTGAATATGAAGAGCAGTGAAGATGTGCACATGCGTCTGTTGCCTGGAACTGAATATCCAGCCTTAACACTAAGGTTGCTTTCACACCTGCCTCGTTTGGTCCTTTTAAAATGAACCTCCAGCATTTGGTCCGATAGTCTAGTAAAAAGCTCATCCGAACTCAGATTCGGATCAAACAACTGAACTGTGGTCCGCTTAAAATCGGGGGTCTCGGTTCTCGTCCAACTGAACTAGAGTTGGTTCACTTCAGGTGAGAACGCGATCCGACACAAATACAGAAAGTGAACCAAAAAACAACGCATTCACTAGCCAGCAGTTTCAACCTCGCACAAAATTTACAGACTTATATATGATTTTAGGGATGATAACGTTCAGATCCATAAGCTGTTCTGACCCAACATTGCTGGTTGTCTGTGTGACATCATCAGTCAGTGTGACATCATCATCTCTCTCTTTCACTCGCTGTCTGTCAGCTGCTCATTGTTCGCCTTCTTCTAAATATTAGGAACACTAAAGCAGAACCAGGAAGCCCGAGACGTTATAAATGGGGTGTTGCTCCATTATATCTGAGAGCAGAAGTGTCGGAAAGTTTTGGATATTGTGTCTAATAAACAAGCGACCATCTTGACCGTGTGGCGTGTGTTTACAGTGTTTGGTGCGTTAGACAAAGTGCAGTGAACGCAAACCCAACCAAATGAAAAATGCAACAGTGTTGTAACTTCACCCCCGAATCGCACCATCCACTGAACTATAGGTGTGAAAGTGCCCTAAAGGTGTTTTTTCTGAGCAGTCAAACACAAAAAATACAATATAAATGATTCTGCATGCATTGCCCACATGCCACTTACATCCCTATAGAAAAGCTTCCAATTCCATAAGAAAGATCTTTTCTGTCGTGTTTCTAATGGTGAAATTCTTTGAAATATTCTGATATACAGTATTCAGTCGAGTTCCAGCCTCTTGATTATTTCCTTTCAGAGCCCCTGTCAGTAATTCATTTCTTTGTTCTCTCTTGTAGACTTGTATTGTGAAAGAGAGGATTCTGCTAGCGTACACTAGGATGTGAGTCTGTACTGCTTTAATGTCAGGTGTTGATCTAGAAAAGGCTTTTAACCGTTTAGTCGGATAAAAGACCATTTAATAAATGAAAGGAAATTGCTCCGTCCTTCAGCTTTTCCACATAGAAAAAAACGGTAAATCAAAAAGAAAGAAGTTATTGCAAATGCAGCCTATTTCAAATGCAGCCTTTTCTTCTCCTCTGGACTCAACCATTGATAGAAGAAAACGCAGAGGGATGAGTGCTGTGTTAGCGCTGAATAAACGCCATGTGTGGACAGTTTTTCCTTATTTATGTTCTGTGGACACTGAACAGAAACCTTCATGTTTTGTTACCCGTTTTTTTCACACAATGACAAACAAATCCAACATCAAGGTATATTAATCATTCTACCCACCAGTTCTCCAGGAATATGATTGCTACCATGCCTCATTTTCTCCCCATTGACCTCAAAAACTTAAATGCCTTTGTTGGAGAGCTCAGGTCCTCCACCTGCTGCTTGGACCTCCCCAGCCCATTTATAAAAAAAAAGGGGGTATTAGAAATTGTAAACTCATCTCTTAAGTCAGGCGTATTTCCTGCAGCGTCATTAAACCACTCCTGAAGAAGAGCAATCTTGATGCAACTGTCATCTGAAACTATAAGCCCATCTCCAACCTGCCATTTCTCAGCAAGATAATAGAAAAAACAGTTCAACTTTCAGCTCATCAACTATCTAACGTTAAACAACCTTCTGGACAATTATCAATCAGGCTTTTGGCCCCACCACACTTAATAAAGTTGTGAATGATCAGCATATAAACAATGATTCTAATACATTATCTGTCCTTGTGCTACTGGATCTCAGCTCAGCCATTGACAACGTTGACCATCAGATTTTATTACACAGATTAGAGTCAGCCTGTCTGGTCCAGTCTTAAACTGGTCTAGAACTTACCTGTTGGATAGGCAATTCTTTGTGTCCATTGGTGATTTTGTCTCGGCCAAAATGGCCATTATGTGTGGAGTTCCCCAAGGTTCAATTCTTGGATCATTATTATTTAATCTCTACATGCTCCCACTTGCACATGTTATAAAGAAACAAAACATAAATTACCATAACTATGCAGATGATTCACAGCTGTACATATCCTTATCTCCTGATGACATGCATCCAATACACTCCCTCATTCATTGTATTTATGATATCAATATGTGGATGTCAGAGAACTTGTTAGAACTAAACAAGGTTAAAACAGAAATACTTATCTTTGGTGCTAAGGCTCAGAGACAGAAAATTGCGGCTCATCTCCTTTCTCTGTCTCTGGAGAGCAAAAGCAAAGCTAGAAATCTGGGTGTAATATTAGACAGTGATTTAAATTTTAAGCATATCAATCAAGTCACAAAATCATCTTAAAAATATTTCTAAATTAAGACTCTGAAAAATTAATTCACGCATTTATAACAAGTAGATGAGATTACTAGCCTGGGTAAACCCTGACAAACTTCTGGCAAATTTGAGATTTGCTCTGCAAGTCAGTCTGGCGAAGAGCCCATTCAAACCCATTTCCAATGTTCCCAAAATCAAGGCACCAATCACAACCACTGAGGAGGGCTATACACCAATCACAACCACTGAGGAGGGCTATACACCAATCACAACCGTTGAGGCGGGCTTTACACCAATCACAACCGTTGAGGCGGGCTTTATGCAATGACGATAGCGCAGCCACGGCGAGCAGCTTAGTTATTTAAAATTACTTTATTGAAACGCTTCAATCATGATAATATAATATTAGATATGGGTTAGAAGAACCCCTTTTGGTTTAAAAGTGTGTAGACAGTTTAACCAAAGAGCCAGGTGGACTCTTTAATTAACCAGATTTATTTAAAGCCCCTCTCTTAATGTTTGTGTGTCCTGAAGCACTGTACTAATTCCTGCTTTGCATATGCCTCTTAATAAATACGTGAGAGAGCTTTCCTGCTGAGATAACCTGCAGGAGAAGTGGTTGAGCTTTCCATCAGCTTCTTACCTTCCAGCAACAGATGGCAGAGACGTGTTGGCGATGGAAAACGCTGTATCATCTTCCACTCGGGATGCGTTCCAGTGGACGCAGTCTGTGTTGCTGGAGGACAAAGTGCTGTTGTTTAACTAAAGGCTGTAAGTGTTATTAATGCAGTTAGTTTAATAAAAAAGTGCAGATTCTGGTCCAGAGTGTGCTAAATTTACTGGTTTAGACACTTAGTAGGAGACTGTCTTAGCGCTTGTGTTGTCTTCCCGTCTACCTGCAACTTTGTGTTTTTCTGGGTCGAAATTTCTATATTTTTTATTCTTTTTCTACACTTTTCTCGTTCCATTTTTTTCCAATTTCTTTTGTCACTTTTTTTCCTATTTTTTTGTCACTGTTTTAACAATTTATTGGCCTTTTTTAAAATTATGTTTTTTTTAAGTTTTTTGTCGCTTTTTCTGATTTTTTTTTTTTTTTTTTAAATGTCACCTTTGGCGATGTTTTTGATTGTTTTTCTGTCACTTTTTCTGATTTATTTATTTTTTTTGTCACTTTTTGGTTTGGTCCAAGATTTGCTGGTGTTTTATCAGGGACTGCCCATTTCTCCGATGCTCCATGGTTCTGACCTCTCAATAACCCGAAATATTCCCTTTGGTCCTACAGCCCACTAGTCCGACGTCCCTTTGTTTCGAAAAAATAAACCATCTGCTCCGACATCCCATTGTTCCGACCATATAGGCTTTTGTCGATCACCTCCCATAACAACAGGCAGGGGTCACGGCCTCATCAGACCAGAATACAGCACAGCCACAAGACAGATAGCTGTAATGACAGAATAGGACAGTAAATAAAGACACACTTACACTGGCTAAGAGATGGTATTTTCACATCGTAAAACTGGGTCACCATTGGTTACAACAATACAGTTTTTTCTTAGCCTCAGTTTTGGCCAATGCATCGGTTTAATCAGTGATTTATTTAGTGCTTGTTATAACAATATTTTCTATTATCTAGCCATGGTTTGGTCCAACATTTGTTGCTGTTTTAGACTTAATTTGGTCCAATACTTGCTGGTATTTAAGCTGTGGTTTGGTGCAACATTTGTTGGTATTTTAATCTGAGTTTGGTCTGATATTCTTAGCTTTTTAAGTCATGGTTTGGTCCAACATGTGTTGCTGTCATAGACTGTATATTAATGGATGTGCATGTGTGACGTGTGGAGATCTGCTAGTCGTCGAGTTTGCCGTTACGGGTGCAGCCATCCTGGTTGCGGATGTGACTATTTTAGACGAGAGCGAGGATTGAGGGAGGAGCAGCTTACACTCTACGTTACGTTACACACTTTCTCTAGCAATCACATCATAGCCACGCTTTAAAACACCCCCTGCTTTATCGCTGATTTCAACGATCAACTAGACCATAATTTAAAAAATTAACATCATTCTGTGTTGCAGAAGACGAGACTAGCGATTGAGACCATGAACTCATTTATGAAAATGTTTACTGAGGTAATAAATCCAGTGAGAAGTGGGTCACTTTCTCTTAGACTTCTACAGAAACCAACCTCCTTTTGCAACTGCACGTGTCTCCCCCTGCTGGAGTATAGACAGAATGCAGGTTTAAGGAGTCTCCCCCTGCTGGAAATCAGAGAGAATGCAGGTTTAAGGCACTTCCGCATTTGCAGTACTTCGCCGAACCGGATGCATTGTGAATTAATATTAACAGTCTATGGTTGCTGTTTTAGATCCAAGTTCATCATATATTTGCTGGTATTCAAGCTCTGGTTTGGTCCATCATTTTCTGGTGTTTTGGCCCTTGGTTATCCCTATATTCTGTGGTATTTTAGCACCAGTTTGATCCAACATTTACCAATTCGTTACACCACATTTGGGCCAATACTTACTGGTGTTATTACCCTGCTTGTTCGTCCAATATTCAGTGATTTGTTTAGTGCTGTTTGAAACAATATACTCTCTTTTCTAGCCATGGTTAGGTCCAATATTGTCTGGTTTTTAGCTTTTGTTTAGTCCAATATTCTCAGGTTTTATTTTTTGTTCATGGTTTGGTCCAATATGTGTTGCTGTTTTAGACCCAGGTTAGCTGGTATTTAAGCTCTGGTTTGGTGTAAAATTCACTTCTGTTTCAGCCATTTAGCCGTTTAATCCAATATCCTGTGGAATTTTAGCACCAGTTTGGTCCAATATTCACTGGTATTTTAGCTGTACTTTGAACCAGGATCTTGTGTTTTAGCCCTAGTTAGGTAGCCTGGATGCCAGCCAAACTTAGCCCACCCACTACATTTGAGGTCCGGAAGTTCGGTCTGTTGTGGAGAAACTATGCTGACTAATTGTCAGGGTGGGCTTTATACGATGACGGACAGATGATCAACAGTAACGTAATCAACCACGTCACCAAAGAGTGCTTGGGTTGAATTTGTTTACAACAAAGATGTCTGCCGCTGGAGGATTGAGATGTGTAGATTCCGCCATTGCGTCTGTTATAGAAGATATTGACAGCGCATTCATTTTAAAAGAGGAACCGCGATCACGTATGTATACGCATTGCCACACCCGTCCGCACGACACAGAAACTGCCGCCTTTGCCTTTGGAAGTCGAAGCCTGCCTTTGACTTGCAGCTTCTGTGATGTTGTCTCCGTAGCTCTGATTGGTTGTAGGTCTATCCAATTGAGTGGAGAGGCATTTTCTTTACTCGCTTGAAACACGCCCCATACTCACAGCCCAATGGAGCAGTATCAGACTAATATTCTGACTAGAATCTGAGTTAGGATCAATAATCACAAATGTTGTAGCCTGGTGTTCACAGATATTTTAACCCTGGTTTTGTTCCCATATTTAGCCCAGGTTTGGAGCAGGTTAAATGGGGTTTTAAGCATTGCATCCGGCAAACCTTTGACCTAGAACAACAGAATCAAAATCAGAATCACACTGTATTTGAATACAAATACAGTGCAAGGCAGTTCAGTGCAATGGTCAAATATTAATAATTAAGACTGAAATATATATGAGGTAGATGAATAGAACAGTGATGATTGACTTTGTTCAGAGTTACGGTGGGGGAGGGAGCTATTTCTGAGTGTTCAACAGAGTGACTGCTTGGGGAAAGAAGCTGTATTTGAGTCGGCTGGTTTTGGTGAACAGTGCATAGAATCGCCTACCAGAGGGAAGGAGTTTGAACAGTTTGTGACCAGGATGTGAGGGGTCTGCAGAGATTTTTGCTGCCCTTTTCCTGACCTGGACAGGTTCTGGATGGAGGTAAGGTCAGCTCCAATGATCCTTTCTGCAGCCCTAATTGTTCTTTGCAGTCTTGCCCTGTCTCGTTTGGTGGCTGACCCAAACCAGACAGTGACGGAGGTGCAGATGACAGACTGTGGGTTCATTCACATGCTGAGGTCCAGAAGTGTCCTGACACATGCAACATAGTCTTCCTTACAGATCCAAGCTCAACATGTCACTGGTTTTCACACTTGCAGGCTAACGCACTTTTTGCACGTTCTCTCACTCACACAAACGCACTGTGACGCACATACTTACACAGAGATAGTTCTGGTTCACAGGGACACGTCCCAGCTAGTGGTCTTTTAATTGGTTGTACAGGGACGGCTAAATTGCAACGTGCAAAAGCTTCACTGGATGCTGTCACGGACTTTCCCTGTGCATGCTGACTTCATGATCCCGAACTCTTTCTTTTCTTTTCTGAGGAAGAAGCTCCTGTTTAAGTGGTACAAGTATGGTAACTTCAACATTTGGGTCTAAAGGCTGGGGATTTGAAAAAACCTCTTTTAGCATATTTTCGGAAACCAGTAAAATTACGGTTTAAAGGTCAATGTCTGGTACTTGTCCTTACATATCAGTTTAAGTGTACGCTATATTTAGAATGTTTTCAGAGCTTTACCTTGCTGTCAGACAGCCCTTTATGACGGGGAACTGAATTCCTTAACTCTGCTCTCTTTAGAAACTCTGCACTATACTTTAAATATTAGCGGAGGAGATTAAAAATATGTTTATATGTTTTTTTCATCTTGATAAAATGAAAAACAAACCAACTTCAGACCAAGAGAGAGTCGCGCCATACCTGCACTGACAACACTAATGGAAACCCTTGAACTCAAAGTGTAACCAACATCTGCAACATGATTGATAAACCACATTTCGTCACAATCCATCCAGCAGTTGTTGAAATGTTTAACAAAAAAACCAAAAATGTTAACCTCATGGTAGCGCTCGATCGCCAAAATCAGGAGCATTGATCCTCTGGGCACTATGAATGTCTCTACAAAATGTTTCCAGGACTTTCTGTTCCACAATAGGGCCTAATTTCCACTGGGAATAGGGGGATATGACTCCCCACTTTTCAAAATCCAGTTTGTGTCACCCCCACTTTCAAATTATGAAAATGTTTGACTGTATAAAATGATTCTCTCAAGTCCTGGAAATCGGCCTTAACAATAAAGAAAATATCATCAGACATATTTTTCTTAGACATCGGTTAATACTAGAAGAAGTGCAGAATTTATCATTATGATCAACTTAATTATTTTCTGGATTTTGTATCAGCAAACTCCCTAAATGTAGCCTATATAGAAATGCAGGACATAGGATTCAAATCAAAAAAGAATTTCTTGCGGAGGACCCCCAGACCCTGTTTTGTGTTCCCAACACTTCCCAAACCAAAGTTACATAAGAAATACAGTAAATAAGGATTCTTACGTGTTTGGATCACAGGGCATTCCGAACCAATGTCACAACCAAAGGTCCTGCAGTGAAACGGTTTGGGGCGAATACACGTGCCGTTACAGCCCTTGAAGAAATGTTTTATTTCCACATAGGCGTCCTCTAAAGTCTTACATTGAAGTTAAAACAGTTTAACATCATCTTGACATTGAATCTTTCAGTATCTTTGATTTTACCGTCCTGCTGTTGCCCTTCAAACCACCAGAAGCACACAGCAAAGAGAGACATGCACATTTTAAATAGTGTCAGACAGATTGCAGTGGTTACACCGAGCAGCTCCCAGGTGTGTATCTAGTAGCTCCCAGGTGTGAATCTAGTTGAGCATAAGAAGTAGAAGCAGCGAAGAAAAGTCAAATATTTGCTCAGCCAAGCTCGGGTTTAGTAAATGGATGTGATGGTTGGACTTCAAATTGAAAGCCGGGTGTCTGGATCACTTCAGTCTATCCTCTTTAATGTATGTATGACTTGTGGGAATACACATGCAGTCATGTCTGTCTCTAACTGTGTTTTTTTTAATGCCACCGGGAGCCGGCTCTGCGCTGAGACCTTTTGCATGTACCATTTCTCTTGTCTCCAGACAGCAGCTACGACCTCACAAGATGTCAGAGTCGATACATATTAACGCTTGAGCTGCTCCCGTTAATCCCACTGACGGCTGCGGTGTCAGTTTTAACATCAGCGAGTAACAAGACGCGAGGGCAAACCGAATGGTCACTGGAAACACAAACATTCACCCGTCCTCTGACTTTTCTTAAACACACAGAGACACACACACAATTACTTTCTTACAGACTAACATTTGGCTTTATCCATAGGACAGTTTTTGTTCATATTCCTTCTTAAATGATGGCACGAAGCTGAATCTACTCCCACAAAGATTTGAATTCCCTGTTGCAACTTTTAAACTCAATCAGGTCGTCATTAGTCAAAAAGCAGATGATAACAAATTAATATTAATTTTTAACAGCAATATTTTTAGGCATCTGGGGAAGAGACTACATATCCACCCTTGGCCTGGGAACGGGAATACCCCAGTCAGAGCTGGTTAATGTGGCTCAGGAAAGGGAAGTTTGGGGTCCCCTGCAGGAGTTCCTGCCTCCCCGTCCCGACCCTGGACCTCTGTAGATTGGGAAATCAGGAAGCGATGCAGCAGTAATGTTGTGGATGGCTAGTAGAAACAGAAATGGATAAAGAAAAGGGTCTTTTGATTGCTGAGTTTAGTTTCAAAGCCCTTCCAGGTGGTTCTCTCCACAAGACTAAAGTTATTTGCATGTACTGTCGTTGTGAACTTACCACCAGAGTATGTCCTGTCTCAGATACCAGTTAAAGGTTCTCTAAGCGATGTCATGCCTTTTTTAGGCTACATCATCTTTTGTCACATACAGCAAACATCTCCTCACTATCCGCAAGCTGCCTGTCCCCTGAACACACTGTAAAAAAACGTGGTCTCTGTAGGCAGCCCAGGCTCCACAAACGCCAACAAAAACAAACTGGCAAACCTGCACCACCAAACAGAACAAACAGTCTTCCAGCGTTCCAGCCAATAACCGACAAGAAGGATTTGGGGGTGGGGGGTAGTGCACAGAAGCACAGAAGGGAGGGGCAAGCTAGCCTCGTTTTGTTTGAAAATACTTTGAACATCAACAAGAAGTAATGTCACCCAACATTGCTTAGAACACCTTTAAGCATTAAAAACTTCAAAAAATGCCTTTTAAAGTAGAAAAATGTGTGATTAATTTGCAATTAATCGCAAGTCAACTATGGACAATCATGCAATTTAATTGTGATTAAATATTGTAATCGATTGAAAGCCCCATATACAGTATATTAGGCTGCATGATTTATATTTTAAAATTGTGAATTGATCAAAATGAGCTTTTGATTTTGTCTGTGTAAATTGGGTCTAAAAGGTTTTGCAGTGGCATAAAAACATGCTACGTCCTCCCTGGCTTTTGAAAGACAAAAGTCATCTGCTCTACCATAAGCAGTTGCTTGTCAGGAAAACATACACATTGTTCTTTTTGAGAGATTGAACAAACAGTTTTGTTTAAAAGATGCTCCTCTACTAAGGGTGTCACAATCAAAATGAGCATTCAATTTCGACTATTAATATCAAAAGCAGAAGCAGCGATTCCTTAAGTATTTTTTTGTCTCACCACCCCCGCCTATTTGCTCAAATCTGAAGAAAAAAAAACAACAGACACAGGGTGACATTAACTTACCAGCTGGTAGCATGCAACTAAAGACACAGCGTAGCGTTAACTTACCCGCTGGTAGCATGCAGCTAAAGACACAGCGTAGCGTTAACTTACCCGCTGGTAGCATGCAGATAAAGACACAGCTTAATGTTAACTTCCAGCTGGTAGCATGCAGCTAACTCACTTCCCCGTGAGTAAGTTATGGAAACAAACAACGAAGGTAAAGCAAATCCGATGGGACTTTATTCATGTGCACCTCGTTATACTAACGGTGCATTTATTTGCACCTCGTAAACTGTGAGAAACTCAAACTGTCTTTGTAAAGTACCCTTCTGCCATCTCAGGGCTCTTATTGTACCATTGCCGTCCCTGTTGGAAAAAAAAAACGTTTAAATCGAAAATCTAATTCTGACCTTTAAATCGAAAGTCAAATCGAATCAGGCATTTGGAGAATGGGACAGACCAGAATAACTGAAAACGTGTGTGGCTGTGCAGAGCTGACAGTGACACCACTAACACATATTTAGTTACAAATTCCCCTGTACTTTTATGAAATGAAAAATAAAACACACAGTAGTAACACCAATAATCTGATGTTAATATAACACCTACCAAAATAAAATTAAGCAAAGTCACTCTCGACGAACACACTGGACACGAGTTTCTGATTATTACAAGAAATCTGCACAAGAAAAAGGTGAATTTTGACAAGAAAGAGAAACAAACAAATCTGATGTAGACATCTTTCCTGGGCTTTCTGCCTGAGCAACAGAGATTTCAATTTTTCAGACACAGAAGGAGTTTGTTGTGACCTTGCCATCTTGTGCATTTATTAACTTGCTGGAAGATAATTTCTTTTCTTGTACTGTTGTTTTTCTTCTAGTCAGTGTTTGCTAAGGCAATAAACTAATCTTTTAGCTTCTCAAGTCACGATGATGAATGTTTATGAACACGTCTTTTATTTGACTTTGCCTCCTCTAATGATTGAGGTTTATGACTGTTATGCAGAGACGTGGTTGAGTCACAACAACTGCCTATTTGATTAATTTATATTTCCGTCCTCAGGCAGGCATCTCATCATTTTGGTTCTATTTAAACCGAGCGTCTCTTTGCCATTGGTCGAGCCACTTGGTTGGAAAAGAAACACACTCAGGTTTTGGCTCCTAGGAACGTTCAAGAGAGCAGGCTAAGACATCTGAGTGCTGCTTTCAAAAAATACCCCTCATATTAAGGAGGATTTTCCGCGACACAGATAAAGGGAAAGATAAATCATAAATACATACACAGGACTTTCACCCAGTAAACCAGGGTTTATGTCCCATTTGAAAACAAAAGGAAACAGAGAGGTTTTTTAACTTTACGGAACGAATGGAGCTACGTGACGTTCTGCGTCACGTGGTAACCTTCAGGAAGTGAAGTCACGTCTGACTTGAACCCAAACCACCATCTTTTTATCAACTTAACTAACGACGTGTTTAAAACAGCGACCGTTACTGTCAGGGACCAAGCAGTAAAGCACTGAGGAAAAAACAGGAGTTGCTTGTTGAAAAGTGGGTTTTTATTTACCCAAAAAATGTAAACAACAATATCAACCAAGAACGTACTATCTAGGCCTACAAAAGAAGTCAACACAATACAACTTAACCCAAAAATAGCAACAACAAAACAAGATATGTACTCAACAAACTGACCTGCTTGAATGAGACAAAAGGGGACATACCGATTTGGCTAAACCAATTACACACGGGGAAAGCCAAAATGGACATAATTGCAACTAATACAAACTAATACTAATACAAACCTAAACCTAAATCCCCCCTCCAGCATGGTAGCCGATGGTACAGCCTAATTGGCAGGCCATAGCATATAAGGGCCGTTTTACAGTCGCCGCATCCGAGCTTCTGCGCGCCAATGTGACGTCAAAATGATGTCGATCTCGCTGGCGCGCAGATTTTGAGTGAGCTTCCAGAGGTCGTGCACCACTCGAGGACAACCACATGCCAGGACTCTCAGAGTGACTGCAAGTCTCTCTAGTAAACTTTCTGGTTAAGATGAGTTCTTTTATGGTGAATGAAAGGCTCGATCCGACCAAGTAGCTCATCCAATTAAATCCAAGCATTGACGGCTATGTTGCTGCCAGTTCTGCCGTTGTTTACCTTTTTCTTCTTCTTCTAGTCCGTAGAAATAGCAAAGTAGGTAGCATTTCCTCATTAGCACAACCTCTGTTCAAACAAACAGTTACGGCGCTCCCATGAACAGTCCTTCACCCTTGGCCACGCCTTTTCTGCACCGGGAAGGACCTCACCACCATTGCTGGCTGTTTTTAAGCTGTGTGGCCTAGGCCATCACAGTTACGTTTTCCGGTTTATATCAATCAGTCAATCAGTCTTTATTTATACAGCACAAATGATGAGCAGCTTCTCCTCTTGGAGTCACTAACAGGCTCTCTTTCTCTTCATGTTTTGGTCTTTCCAGCTGAACTTTGCAGAGATAAAGACAGAAAGATGAGTCACGCTTGGTGTTTTGGCTGGAAAGCCCTCGAGCCATCGAAACAGACAGCCTCTCATGCACTTCCAAACACATCCATCTTGTGTAATGACTTTACCTACTGTGACTTGTTTTCGACATACGAAGTGCTCGGAGCACGAAGCAGAAAGTCAGGACTGTCGATCAGCGGCGGCCGCCAGGGTCGAGGGAGGAAGTGTGTGTGTGTGTGTGTGTGTGTCTAGGCATCACTTTAACGCTCAGGGTATCCCTTTGGCGCTTGGTCAAGCCCCATCGGCGTCATCTTTCGACGTTACTTAAAGTTTTAGTGGGTAACTTTTAGATATTAACGAACGTCCGTTACATTCAAGCCATTGCCAAATGAGTTGCTACAAAGCTAATTAAGACTCTCAGCTCCACACACCTCTCTCTGGATTTCTCAGTATGACATGTTCAGAAGATTGTTGCGTCCGGCGATTTCGCGCGGAGAAACTGGAGTGAAGATAATGACCTCTTCTGAAGAGTCCATAATGTTTTTTTAGTCCTCCGTGTCCTCCTTGGCTACTAGCAACTGTGTGGAGAAGTGGGTGGGGGGGTGGTGCGTGATCACAGAAGGCTTGTATCATGTGGACGCGCCCGCTGTGTTGTTGTCATTACTTAGAATTCCTCATAGGGGCGACAGAAACTACACACTATAGCTTTAAACTCTACTCGGGGCTAGTTCTGATGATTCCTAATAGTAATAATCGGGTCTAATGCTGCATTTACTTAGGACTCGACAGCTTTCATGGACAATTCAGAACGGTTGTGTAAGTGCAGAGATGGTTTTATGTCGATGACACAACGTTTTTTGGCTGACGTGAGTCATCCTTTTTTTTTTTCGTTTGTCATCAGGGTTATTAGGGTTGTTGGGACGTTTTTTTCTCTACATATTTTTTGCTTTTGCTTTTTTTTTAACTTTCTTATCGCTTTTATCAAAGTTTTTGTCGCTTTTTCAACGTTTTTGCCGCTTTCATTTACGTTTTTGTTGTTTTTTTCAACGTTTTTGTCGCTTGTTCCAACATTTTTTTTTACATTTTTATCGCTTTTTTCAATGTTTTTGTTGCTTTTTTTGTTTTTAACCATTTCTGATTCAAGTGTATTGTGTATAAAAGCTCTGGACCTGAAACCATGTTGTTGTTAGTTGCTGTGAATGATTTTCTCTGACGTCACTGTGGCACTAAGTGGAATTTTATTTCTGAACAACCCTCCCAGTGCATTATAGGTCATTTATGTCCCTGTTGGGACACAGTCAGTGATTGTGCTGATGATCCACGCTTTGAGACAAACAACATGTTCCCAAGGCTGACGGATAATGGCAAAGGTGTGTGTGTGTGTGTGTGTGTGTGTGTGTGTATGTGTATGTGTGTGTGTGTATGCGTGCATGCGTGTGTTTACACCTTCCCTAACAGCTCTTGACAGCCATAGACCTATCGGCAAATTGATGTACAGGGAAACAGAAGAGAGCGGGATGGATGGATGGTGAGAAGAGAGAAAAAACAGGCTTTTAACACTTTCAGTGAACTCTGAAAGATAAATTTTTTATTCTGCACATAAAACCCCAAACTCCCCACTTACTAGGACTTACTAGTGATGGGACAACCGACTCTTTTACGAGAGTCGGTTCAACCGGACGGTTGTTGGTTGGCCTACCGAGTTAGTAGATTCGGTCACCGGTTTGCGTGCCCTCGGCAGATAACATTACGTGTATTTGTATGTGATATAGGCCTAATACTTTCCCCTTGGTAGTATAGCATATGAATTTCCATGAACACAATTCTAAAATGCACGAGACATAAAGGCTTCTGCTATCGGTTGATAACTCAAACTTGCCGAGAACCTAGACACCCGTTTGATTACATGACTCATGCATTAGGCACGGTTACGGTCTTGTTCAGTAGTCTGGTGCACAGTCTACTGGTGACAGCCTACCTATCACGTAACAAACATTTAACTTAACATAACTACTAAGATAACATGACGTGCATTTGTATGTGATATCCATCAATAATGTAATCTATCAATTTGTATGTACACAATCATCTAAGATGCACGAGAAATAAAGGCTTCTGCTATCGGTTGATAAGTCAAACTTGCCGAGAACCTAGACACCCGTTTGAATATAGACTCATGCAGTAGCCTTGGTTACGGTCCTTGCGGTCTCGTTCAGTAGCCTGGTGCGCGGTCTCCTTGTGACAGCCTAGCCTAGCTACCACGTAGCAACATTCACTTCTCTAACATTTAACTTAACATAACTACCAAAATAACATTTGTGTATTTGTATGTGATGTACTGTACTTCCCCATCGATAATGTGTGAATTGCCGTGAACATAATCCTCTAAGATGCACCAGAAACAAGGCTCGGTTAATAACTCAAACTTGCCGAAAACCAAGACATCGCTTGATTACATTAGAGTCGAGCAGCCGGCCGGTTGCACGGTTACATTAGAGTCGAGAGGGCCGGCCGGTTGCACGGTTACATTAGAGTCGGGCCGGCCGGCAGGTTGCTCGGTTACATTAGAGTCGGGCGGGCCGGCAGGTTGCTCGGTTACATTCGGTCTCGTTTGGCATAGGGTCTAGGCATTAGTAGCTCATTTCCTGATTGATTCTACAAACCACCACTCCAGTCCAGCTTACTTACTCAGACTCAATGCACAGGGGCAGCCAAATTATTGTTACATTTTGAAAGATGTTAGATTAATTAGATTAAAATTAGAAAGTCTTAACATGGATCCAACATATCATTAGCAGATATCAATCCCCACTGATGATAAAAATAGTGTCAGTAGACTGTAGACCAGGGGTCACCAACACGGTGCCCGCGGGCACCAGGTCGCCCCCAAGGACCACATGAGTCGCCCGCATGCCTGTTCTAAAAATAGCACAACTCACTAGTGAGCTGCGTCTGAAATTTAATTGTATTGTATTCTGTTGCTATTCTTTTTTTAAATCACACTTGCATTTATATATATTTAAAAATGACAATATCTTAAAAATATGTTCATTATACATGAGTTTAGATGAACTCTGACCTACTGTAGTTCAAAGGTCAGTATTGTGCGCGTGACAAAACCAATGCTCGTGGAGAGTAAGCTAGCGGGCGCAGCAAAGATGGTAGTGGAATTCAGTTTCTTGCCCCAAAAACATGGCAGAAAAAAGGAAGAAAACTTATCACTTTCACAACGAATGGGAGGAGGAATTCTTTTTTACTTCTGTGAAAGAAACCTGCGTGTGTCTCATTTTTATGGGCTACTGTGGCGACGGCAAAGCGGCACAATGTGGAGAGACACTTCACTACGTGTCACAAAAGCTACCATGCTAACTACCCACTGGGAAGTGCACTACGGACAGAAAAAGCCCGTGAGCTAAAGGCAGCTTTGGGTAAGCAACAGTCTTTTTTCACGAGGCCGGCGAAAAAGTCACAAAAAGTAACCGAAGCCTCGTTGAGAGCTACACATTTTCTGATCAAGAAGAAGAAGGCATTTTCAGACGGAGAAGTTGTCAAAGAAGCAATGATGATAATTGCTAACACTGTACTTAAAGACGAGAAAAATGGAACCGATCTAATCTCCACTCTCTCCGACGTCCAACTGGGTGCCTCTACGATAGTTAGGCGAGTGTCAGCTATGTCTGGTAACTTGGCCGATCAGCTGGACCGGGATCTGGCGAAGTGCCGCTGGTTTAGCATCCAGTGTGACGAGTCCGTGGACAGCAGCAGTACAGCGCAGCTGTTAGTTTTTATCCGGATGGTGTTTGAGGATTTCTCCACAAGAGAAGAACTCCTGACACTACTGCCCTTAAAGACAACTACGAGGGGAGTTGACATTTATAACACGGTGAAGGAGTTTTTCGTGCAGAAAAAGGTACCATTGGAAAAGCTGGTAGCGGTGACTACAGACGGGCTCCTGCTATGATCGGCCGACATACAGGTTTCATCGCTCACTGTAAAAGTGACCCAGACTTCCCAATATTTCTGCATTACCACTGCATCATTCACCAGCAGGCGTTATGTGCAAAAGTGATCGGCTTTGAGCATGTGATGACTCCTGTTGTCAAAATCATAAACAACATCCGCTCCAAAGCAAAACAGCACAGGATTTTCCAGGTGCTGTTGGAGGAGATGTCAGCTGAATATGGTGACCTGCTGCTACACACACAAACCGATGGCTCAGCAGAGGACGAGTTTTACTTGTTTTTGTCACTTTTGGGTGAAATCAAAGAGTTCAAGCAGTCCAAAGGCGAAGACGTCTCACTGCTAGAGGACACAGAGTGGACACTTGACCTTGCATTTTTGACGGACATTACTGGGAAACTAAACGACTTGAACTGCAAGCTGCAAGGCAAATGTAAGACTGTTGTTGATATGATAAGTGCTTTAAATGCATTTAAAGCCAAGATGAACATTTTCTCTGTGGATTTACAGAGAAAAAGGTGCTGCACTTTCCCTCTGTGCAGTCGGTGCTGAAAGACAATGCTTCTGCATCTGAGACATTTGACAAAGTTGCAGAAAAGTACTGTGAAGTCATAAACAGACTTGGGCAAGAGTTTGAGAATAGGTTTTGTGACCTTCATCAGCTTGAGCCATGTGTGTCGTTCATTTCCAATCCTTTCATGAATGTGGACACAACATGCTTTGCTGAGCAACTAAGTGCAACGTTCAACTTGGATGCTGGACAGGTGGAGATTGAAATCATAACACTGCAAAATGACCTCCACCTCAAAGCCTACCAGGCTGCACCAAACTTTTGGTGCCTTGTTGACACAGAGAAGTACAGTGGAGTATGCACAGCAGCTATGAAGGTTGCTAGCCTGTTTGGTTCAACCTATCTCTGTGAATCAGCGTTTTCTGACATGAACTTCATCAAGAACAAACACAGAACACGCCTCACTGATGCACATCTGAAAGACTCACTCACAGTTGCAGTGTCAAGTTACACACCAGATTACAATACACTGGTGAACAGCATGCAATGCCAGTCTTCCCACTAACAAAGAAACAGATACCAGATGTCAGTGGCAACATGGCAGTGCCATGACGAAGTTGAATTACAATATTGAAGAATTGTGTTCAATTTAAGTTTGTTCATGACATGTAACAGTTATAATTTTGTTAAAAATGCTGCATATTTGGTCATTAGTTCAAAATGTGACAAAATGTATTTTAAAATATGTAAGTTGATTTTTCTAACATTACCTAATTGATAACGTTTTGAAACAGTGCAACATAGTTAATGGTTTGTTAAAAGGGTTTGTCACTGGCTAGTGAAAATGGGACATTTTTCCAATGAAATGTAGTGATGCAAGTGATCATCTGAAAATGTAACAATTACTGAGATTAAAGTGCTGAATATCGATATCTGTTTCCCACCTTATTGTCATTGTTTAATTATTGTGAGAAATCATGAACCAGTGTCTTCACATAGATGAGTATTATTAATCATTATTAATAATGTATAACTAAAGGCAAACTGAGCAAATTTGTTGTTTCAGAAGAGTGCATCAAACTGGTAGCCCTTCGTATGACTCAATACCCATAAAGTAGCTCTCAGTTTCAAAAAGGTTGGTGACCCCTGCTGTAGACCCTAACCCTAAGGAAGACAGGAAGGAAGGAAGGCAAGAATAGGTCCAAAGAAGGTCACAAAAAATGTCACATTTTTGGTAGAAAAACTAGTTTATATGAAGAGGAAGATTACAGAGATGTCAGTGATAGATTTACTAAACAACAGCCTTGTTACTGAAACATTTAAATGCTGATGGAAAAAGACGGTAGAGAGGAGGAAGGAAGTAGGGCAACACTAGGGAAACAAAAGTGACAAAAACTTCAAAACAAAAGTGACAGTAGACATCAGTAGACAGTAGTCTCTCCACCTCCATCTGCACTTGCATAAGTGATTTCCCCACTCACAAGTTGTCCGACTGGGCCCCCACCTCTCTTCCACCATCACACTCAGCACGGGTGCACCGCAAGGGTGTGTTCTCAGCCCTCTGCTATACTCCCTGTACACCAGCGACCGTTACCCAGCTCATCCAACCAAACACCATCATTCAATTTGCAGATGACACCACAGTCGTCGGTCCCATAGTAGAGGGAGATGAGACACACTACAGGGCTGAGATCGAGAGGCTGACCGCATGGTGCCATAACAACAACCTGGAGCTCAACACATTAAAGACAAAAAAAGCTGATTCAAAGTCCTGGGAGTCCACATCACTAACGAGCTCTCCTGGACTGCTAACACCATCACCATCATCAAAAGGGCACAGCAGCATCTGTACTTTGTGAGACTGCTGAAGAGAAACAACCTAAGGCAGACGCTGCTGGTGGCCTTTTATCGCGTCATAGAGAGCATATTGACATACAGTACTGCATTACAGTGTGGTATGCAAGCTGCACTGTGGCACATAAAAACTGCAAAGGATCATCCAGTCTGCAGAAAAGATCATTGGCTGCTTGCTGCCCACACTTGACAGCATCGTCATTGTCCCGCTACCTCAGCAGAGCAAAACACGTAATCAAGGACTCCTCTCACCCCAGGGGCCACAAACACTTTCAGTTCCTGCCCTCAGGAAGGTGTTACAGGTCTGTCAGAACCCGCACATCCAGGTTTCAGAGACAGCTTTTTCTCCACAGCCATCACAACTCTAAACAGTCAATTACAGAAATAGGACTTCATCATGCTGAATGATTATCTTGCCTGTTTTGCACAGCATTTGCACTTTTACAGTACCGTGATCTTTTAAAAAAAGAAATGGATGTATGGATGTATACTACTATGCACTAGAAGCACCTGTCCCATTATGTGAATGTGAGGGTATGGTTTATGGAAGGGTATGGTGTGTGCGTATGAATGTATACTTCTAGGCACCAGAAGGAGTAGCACTTACATTTCGTTGTGACAATGTTTTACAATGACAAATAAAATGATTCTGAGAAGGAAGGAAGGAAGGAATAGGTCCAAAGAAGGCGTTTTTTTGGTGGAGAAAAAGTTTATATAAAGAGGAACAATGGTCTGGTACAACAGTCTTGAAACTGAAAAACATTTGAAAAACAATCTCCCGTACCCCCTGCAGTTCTCCAAAGTACCCCTAGGGGGACACAGACCCCTCTTTGAGAACCACAGCTCTACCTGTCCACCAGATGTCCTCTGATTTGTCCACCTGTCCTCTGACTTTCAAATCCCTGCAGTAATCTATTTCCTCCCCGCTCACCTTTTCCCCATTTCCCTCGTTAGTCTTGCAGTAGGCCTATATAAACAGGCCCATTTGTCTGCTCTGCATCAAGCCTAGCTTTCCAGTCTTTGTGTTTCCTGATCCTATAATTTGAACCCATCTGCCTGTGAGTCCTGCTTTGTCGAATCATAACAGGAGTTATCTAAGGACACTTTACAGAAAGAGAAGTTTCAGACCACACTTGATGGGCGTTTCTCAATCTGCGTTTTTGTATGAACTTGTGTTCCTGTGTCCCTGTGAAACGGGATCTTCTGTGGCCAAAGTACCGTCCCAATACACAAGTTCGCATTTCACAAGTACGGTTCAAAAACATCCATTTTACCCGAGGATGCGTTGGTTGACAACTTGCATGAACTTGGAAGCGCCCGTTTCCCAACTTTAATTTTGGCATTGAATTCACAGAGAGCCAATAATTCCGTCCCAAAAGCAAGCAATTAGTGCACTAATTCCTATAAACGGGCAGAAATAGGTGGCCCTCTGCCATCTGCCAGTCTTTCGATTTAAGAATAAAGATCATCTAAATATTAAAATTCAGTTTAGACACATCTAACTCATAGTTCCAGAGACTCAGAAAGTTTCAAAGCAAACACATTGAAGAAATGCAGGAAGGTTGAAAGAACATAAATCAGCCCACACGTGTCACAGAGTCAGTATTTAATTACGTGACTGTGTTTGTGTACAGCTAAGAAGACATAATCCGTTATAACACATGTTTACTTTGATATTTATGTCACAGTTTGTGCTTTGTGCGCAGACCAACAAACATCCACTCCCAAGTGTTTACTCACAGCTGTTTATTCAACATGACGGAACATCGAACGCCTACAAGTGAGTGAAGAGCTTCGTTTCAACAGCACAACAGATGCTTCAGATCTGGGATCAGACATACTTTAGGTATCTTTAATTTAAGAAAGCAAACACTTATCACTTGATTTGATGGCAGCAGACAGATGGTTGAGAGCGTATCAGAGCTCCACTAAGATTATACATATTTCATATAGCACAAACTGTGTGTGTGTGTGAGAGTGAGAGAGAGACATACAGGGAGCATATGGACTTTCTTTCAGCCCTGCAGTGGAAACAGTCACACCAAAAAAAATTCATTCATTTATTTATTTGTAAAGAAAGAAAACACAATGATTCATACTTTTATTACTTTAAAACAATTTTTGTCATAAATATTTGAATACCCATAATAATTACCACTACCACCTTGTGCAGACGTGCGCCCACCAAGAGCCAGGGTCTGTCCGAGGTTTCCACCGTAAGTGAATTTGTGTCCTTTGGTGTAATGTTCTACCCCTTAATTAGAAAAAATATGATTTACATTCTAGAAATGCCATATTATACTGATTGCACGCTCAAAAGATAACATGGGAGCCACTAATCTGTCCTTGTCTGGAGCATGGAATGATCCTGAGGGCAGAACATGCCCTGCCTGACTTAGATAAAGGAAACGACATTGACTTTATTATGACTATTTTCCACTTTGTATTACATTCCACTTTGTATTGAAAAAGCTGTTGTAGAGTCATTTTCTGTACTTTGTTGAGTGCTGAGACTGGCTCCTTGTGTTCGCAAGTAAAAATGAACATTGAAAGATCTTGAGTGTTTCTGTCTTCTTTGTTTAAAAGACTGTTTAAAAGACTGGAGATTAGTTTAAGATATTAAGTTTTGTTCATTATATTGTATACTGTGTGTGCCTGAAGGAGGTTAACTGTGGACGAAGATCAAGCGCAATTGTTGATTTCACTCATTTCTGCTCTGAGAACAACGGCATGTAGGCTATGTTGCTAACTAAATTAGCCATCTGCAAGGTCTTACGTGTGTTGTAACGTGTGTTTCCATACATCTAGCATCATCACTGCCGTGGATGCATGTTTAACAGAGGGCTGAACGCATTTTTTTTTCTGTTACCAGATTAAAGTGACAATTTATCTGGGATTACTGGCCTGTGGTGTCTCTAACACAACGCAAGATCACGCATGTTACACCTGTCTAAAGGAAGTTTTTCCTCACCGCTGTTGCACCAAATGTTTGCTCTTGGGAAAATTGTTGAGTCTCTGTAAATTATAGGGCCCTAACTTGCACCCAGCGCAGCGCAAAGCCTGACGCAAGTGTCTTTGCTAGTTTAAGACCGTCCAGCGCCCGCGTCGTTTAAATAACAAATGAACCTGCGCCCATCTGTGCGCCCATGGGCGTGCTGGTCTTACAGGGAGGTGTGTTCAGGTGCATTCTGGGCGTGCTGGTCTTACAGGGAGGTGTGTTCAGGTGCATTCTGGGCGTGCTGGTCTTACAGGGAGGTGTGTTCAGGTGCATTCTGGGCGTGCTGGTCTTACAGGGAGGTGTGTTCAGGTGCATTCTGGGCGTGCTGGTCTTACAGGGAGGTGTGTTCAGGTGCATTCTGGGCGTGCTGGTCTTACAGGGAGGTGTGTTCAGGTGCATTCTGGGCGTGCTGGTCTTACAGGGAGGTGTGTTCAGGTGCATTCTGGGCGTATTGCTATCTTGAGGCAGCGGGAAGTGATTGCGCCATTGACCAACAAAAACCTGGTCTAAAGTCAATAACGCAGCATTTCATTGTTATTTTAACAGAGCATTAGTAACATGCTCCTAGGCTCGTGCACAGCGCGCACACACTATGCTTGTTACACACACAGGGACACACAGCAGCACACACACATGCAGAAGATTACAAATAAAAATATTACGGTGCAAATCCTCCATCATAACAGCAATGCTCCAAGGTCCAAATGCGCCTGGCTTTTAAAGGGAATGGGAGATGATCTCTGATTGGTTGATTGCATGTTACACCCAAAACACACCTATGATTAATAAAGACACTAAGTACAACCCTTTTGAACCATGCACCCGTACCCTTTTTTTCCACCGTCAAACTATCAAAAGTGGATTTGGACACGCCCTAAACGCACCTGCACCAGGCGCCTCACACCGTGCGCTTAGATCATTAAAATAGGGCCCATAGAGTGTGGTCCACAGTCCTCCTCTACCTGTAAAGTGTCCTGTCCTGTTCTGTTATGATCTGAAGCTGAAATAAGATGAATTTAATATCATTTTGTCCAACCTAATCATAATTTCAGAGCATATATTGAAGCCTTTGATGCTTTTAATACCTTCCAGCGTGCAGTCTGTCCCGCCTGCACTAAAAAAGGGACACAGCAGATCTGTAACCAAATAAAATAAAGCTTTTTATTAAATAAACGGGATATTTCTGCCCTGTTCATAGAACAATCTGAGCAGCACACCTGCTCCCTGCTCGACAGCACCTGCAGTCATATCGCTTTGAGGTTTTAAATCCAAACATGTCAATAAAACAGAGTGAGAGGAAGAGTGTGTGAGGCAGACACGTAGATTATATTTTCTCTCTCTCTTGTCACGGTTACTTACAGTTGTCAAGATGTGAAGATTAAGATGAATTAGATGTTAAACACCATCTCTCAGCTGATTGATGGGGCTCAGGTGAGACCGACGATGATGTCTTTAATCTTCTGGGAGCCCATTGCTGTCCTTTTTAAACAATTGAATTTTAAATCACTTGGTAATCAAGTCTTCCATAAATAACACTCAAAAAGCTTGAAGACAAAACCTAAAGCTGAAGAAGTTCAACAGCAATCATTAGATCATAGAAAACTCTTTTAGTTACATTCATTTGGCTGCACGATAAACTTTCTAATAGTAGTAAAAATCACTGCAATCAGTCAATTTGCTTGTGGGGGGTGACCGTAATCCACCCGTGAATTTGCACAGTTGACTAATAACAAGCTTTTATGCTCACCAGACAATAGCCGTGTTTCCATTCACTTATTTTCAAGCGCATTTTGAAGTATCTCATCAGAAAAGCTGGATGGTTAACGGCAATATTTAAACCCTGCAGATTCCAAACCAAATCGGGTCAGAAGTGTTTACAAATGTCTCCGGTTTAGGGGCTCTGAAACGCCAGAGCAGGGGGAATGAGAGGGGGAAACGCCAGAGCAGGGGGAATGAAAGGGGGAAACACCAGAGCAGGGGGAATGAAAGGGGGAAACACCAGAGCAGGGGGAATGAGAGGGGGAAATGCCAGAGCAGGGTGAATGAGAGGGGGAAATAGCAGATCATGGGGAATGAGAGGGGGAAATGCCAGATCAGGGGGAATGAGAGGAGGAAACGTAGCTATATATATTCGTTTTTAAACCAAAACATAGTGATTTAAAATATAGCCTGAGACAAAGACAATAAAAAGATAGAAGATCAGTGACTTTGCATAGCTGACCAGCAGCAAACTGCCTTCACGGTGCTTCTTTGATACAAACTTAATATTTTAGAATGAAATCCATCCACTTTCACTTTCATATCAGTTTTTATTTAGGCTGAAACAGGTCTTGAAAACCTGAATCCCTTCATGCTGTGATGGAAGTATGAGGATAAAGGAAGGATAAGATCCACTGAGGAGGCCAATTCTTTGATAAGCAGAACACAGAGAGGAACTAATAAGTGAAACCACCTGCTGTAGTCTTTGGCTGAGAGAACACTTTCCTCTCACTGTGTCCTTCATCACTGCTGGTCTATAAAAATGTAGTCTCTCAAAAACTTCACTACAGTTATTATTGCCAGGACGCTTGCAATGCTTTTGTCCTGAATCGATTCTTTCACGATAAATAGGTGCTGATTGGATTTGTATTGCGCGTCTAGAAATATTGCGATTCAACAGTATTGACTATTGGGATTTTCTTTTCCTTCTTTAACAGAAACAAAATCAAAGCATATAAAGAACACGTTTTGATCCTGTTTGATCATCTTTAGGCTACCTGTAGTTTGCAGACATGGCTGAAGAAATTCAATATGAAGAGATGCCCCTTCTTATCCACAAAGATGGACTTCAACAGTTATTAAAATACAGTTATTTAACGCTAAATATTTAAAAGAACAATGCACACATGGCCACAGTTCATTTAACCTAACATTATAGTGGTTTAATGTTTTCCTGATTGCGTTCAGTAAAACCACTTATCAGTTCTGATGATGCTCCAAAATGATCAGGTAATAATGAGTTTAAAAATGTTCCTACATCTTTAGCAAATTAAAACACTCATAAAATCGATTTTACGCTGTTTAAAGGTGCTGTAGGTAGGATTGGGAAGATCCAGGACTTAGCCAAAGAATTTGAACATCGACAACTTCTCAGTGAGACACCCCCCCTGGCCCTGATTGGTGCATCTGAACAGGGAGCTGTGGATTTTTGCAAATCTCACTCCAGGCTGTAGGTGGAGCCAGAGGAGCTGGATTTATTTTTTAATGACCAGCTTCATGTAGTTCTACTGGAACATAGGGTCAGTTTCAGCAAATATGACAGAAAGTTAGTTTTATAAGTCTCACCTACTGCATCTTTAAGACGAGTTTCTATTATTATTTCATATAAAGTATTAAATAGATGCTTATCATTTGTCAGCAACAATATTAATTCCATAACTGCTCCAGAAAGCACAATGAGTTCTTAATAACTCTGTATAGAATCAGCTTCATTATTCTTCTCCTAGGTTTGTTCCAAAAATACCACATTTTGTTGAGTGTACCTTTTGTACACTGTGACTGATTTTAAAAGTCATTTCAGACTGTCGAGAGGACAAGTAGAGGTAGGTTATCTGAAGCATTTTAAGTAGGTTATTATCACTGATATTTGTAGCCTACATCAATGTGATCATTATTTCTTCTTTGCAATTTAGGATATTATGACGACGTTGGGACTATTCTATACAAACACACAGCATACCAAGTGGCCTGTAACCCATGCTGTTCTTGCCTGCCTGTGGACTCTAGCCAACCAGGAGTCCTATGGACCTTTTTCACAGCAGACATGTTTACTTGTCATAGTAGGAAAAGCACAGCTGAAATTGATAACTTTAACGATGGGTCAGTTCCATCAAGTGTCCCAGTAAGATATTTCATTGAGTCAGCATGCACAATACCAGGGTCTCTCCTAAGTGGAATGCAGCCATCAGTAATGGTTTAATACCAGGACCTCTCCTAAGTGGAATGCAGTCATCAGTAATGGTTTAATACCAGGACCTCTCCTAAGTGGAATGCACTTAGGATCATTGATGGGTTTGAATACACCTGTGCTTTTCCTACTATGACATGTCAACATGTCTGCCGTGAAAAAGGTCTATAGGGTTCTTGCAGACAGATTTAACATTTTAAAATCCACCATGTCAACCCATCTCCATTATTTCTGTTCCCTAGTCAACACACATCTGTCACATTATATTTCATGGCCCACAGGGGAAGCACTTCACACGCATCGCAATTACATTTTCAAACAGCCGGCTCTCCAAATACAGTCTGGGCTCTTGATGGATGCCACCTTCCCATTGTTAAACCATTTTCAACAACCCCATGGCCTATTATAGCAGGAAACTATTTCACTCTATCATTCTCACTGGATTCTGTGACAGCGAGCGCTGCTATTGTCATGTTAATGTAGGTCACCCTGGAAGTTGGCATGATGCAAGAGCATTTCGAAACACAGATGTAGCACGCCAACTGGAATTAAATCTTCAGGCCCTGGTACCAGAGGGAATGCACATCATTGCTGATTACCCTTTGTTCACTACATTTGTTGAAGCCCTACAGGGATAATGGGCACCTTACTCTTCGGCAGAGGCGCTTTAACAGAATGCTCAATGCAGCTCCTGTGGCCATTGAGCATGCATTTGGCATCTTAAAGTCAAAGTTCAGGATGCTCAAGTGTCTGCACATGAAGGAAGTGGCGAACATCAGTGCAGCAGGCACAACATGTTGCATTCATCACATTTGTTTGGATTCTCAACGTGGCATCATGCCTTTGCGTAAAACATACACGCCAATTTCCTAAAGCCAAATGGCGTGTTATCTATAAGCAAAATTCACACGTAATGTAGGTTAATGGCGGCCGAACAGTGTTGATAAACACGCTAAAAAGCGATTATGCGTCTTGAAAACACATACAAATTGGCGTGTCATACATATGCCACTTTATGAGATCAGTCTGGGATTCTGGTGACCGGGTTGATGAAGATGAGCAGGGTCTTCTCCAACTCAGAGAGGACATTGAGAATCCACACCCAACACAGTCCAACAACCATGATGCCTACCGAGACATGCTTTGTGCCCACCTTTCAGGATAAGATACACTTTAGTTTACAGTCATACCCCCTTTTTTTCTCTTTCCTTTACACGTTTTTGGGAGCTGGTGTGCAGTATGCCACAGGGTGATGTGAGGCACCTCGGGTCAAATGCCAAGTTTAAAATAGTAATACAATGTTGAAATGTTTTATAAGGCTCTACACCAAATGTGTAAGGGTCAAGGAATTATGTTTTGGTGCCCTTTTTCTGTGCGGTAAGTAAGCGTAGTGGGGATGGCAGTCGAGGGACCAGGCTGGTGATCTTCATTGTCGGATGGATGAATAACTTCTGAGGGAGTTTGACTGGGAAGAGTGGTGTGGAAATAACGGTGCCAGGTGGTGCACTCCCCACCCCGGAGCCACCAAATATTTCATCCATTTGCTGTAAAAAAGGACACAGAATTTTGTCAAAATCAAGACAGGCACAAATTGGTATTTTAACATCCCTTGCTGGGATAATTTCTTCCAGAATACCCTTCCAGATGAAGCCCTATAGTTGTGGGTGGAAAAATACTGAAAAAAGAATTATGGAAGACTGATAACTTTTCAGAAAGTCCCACTATAACATTTAAGATGTACATACAGAGCAGGCACTTACCAGGTAATATTCCCAGCTGATTTAGCCCTCTCCTGTTGCTCGAGATCTGTCCTTAGCCCTTTTGTAAGTGGTAAGCTTGTTACCCAGTTTCTTCCTTATCTTAGCCAATGTGAATGTGTATCCTCTTTCTGTGAAGGCGTGTTCCAGTTTTTTGTAAAAGGCTGTTTTTGTTGTTGTAGATGTGTTGGTATTGTCTGGTCAGCTCCAGTAGCAGCAGCAATGTAGTTCTGTGTGTGAATTCTGTAAAAACATTGTTAACATGTTAAAAGCCATTAATATTATATTGTCATCCTTTTCACTGTACCTGTCTGGGATTCTGGCTGTCCGGATGAAAATGGATGGAAGCTGCCTGAAGAGGACGACTGCTGTGGTGGGTTGGTTTCAGGAGTAGGGCACGGTGTGATGGTTGCTGGTTGTGAATGGACCGGAGTGTGGGTGGGGAGGAATCTATAGGCTGGGGAGTAGGAGTAGAAGTAGGGCCCTGGGTTAATAGAGGTTGAGGAGTGGGAAAGACATTTGGTTGGGTCACAACCCTTGCTATTTGTGGGTTTACTGCAGGGAAAAAGAGCCAGAACATTGAAAAGAATTGTCTATATGCTTTTAACTATTTATGTTTGGCATAGTAAAAACTGAATGTACCTTGATTGTTTTCTGAAGCTCTAACCTGCTCCAGTATGTCACTGGCATATCTGCTGTCGGAAAAAAAAAACAGATCTCAATCATTTCCATAATTGCCACCCAAATGTATAATGGTATTATGGTAACTGACTTTTCTTTTTTCTACTCACCAGTTGTCAGTCTTTCAGCTGTTTCTCTGCTCACTCTAAGCATAACAGCACCTTGGTTATCCTTCACAGTGACGCTGAATTTTTCCTCCATTGTTTGTGAGCAAAGCCAGGTTCTGCAGAGTTCTTTTATACCCCGTTTACACGTACATGGTTATTTTTAAAAACTGAGACATTTCCCTTCGTTTCTGCCCTTCTTTTACACGCAAACGGAGAATTTGCCCCTGAAAACGAGTCTTTCTAAAACCTCCGGCCAGAGTGGAGATTTTTGAAATCTTCGTTTGCACGTAAACTGAGACAAACGGAGGTTTAGGCAACCGAGAGAGAAGATAGAGAGGAAGTGATTTGTTGCTGTTGTTGCGCTTTTCGGGATTCTGATTGGCTAACGTAGGCTTGAGCTTCTCGTTAGACTCCTACAGGTTTGGCGTGCTCTTGACGGCATTGACAGCATATATACATAAAACACACAATATACACAATGCTTGCTCTTGGGGGAATTACTGGAATTGTTGGGTCTTTCTATATTATAGAGTGTGGTCTAGACCTACTGTAATAAAGATCCCTATTTTTATCTTATTTTGACACTTGCTTTCCACACCTACCTCACTTCCTGTACCTCACTTCCTTTCCTCCCCGGTCTTCACAACTGATTGGCTTTTGGTTCCACCCTAATTATCTAGTTCACCTGGTCACTCCTTGTTTAAAGACTGCACTCCCTCTCTGTCAGTATTTTCTACACCTTCACATGGAGCGGCTGATTCTCCAACCCATGTCTGTTCTGTTATGTTATCCGTTATCATTTTCCTCACCACCTTTTGTTGAATACATTTTCATTGAATGGACTGAACTTCTCTGTGGCTTAATCATGCATTCTGACCGATGCCCCATGCAGAGGCAATCAACCTCTAAAACTGAACCCTCCTTAACACCTACTCTATCTGTAAAGTGTCTTGAGATAACTCTTGTTATGAGTTGATAGTATAAATAGAATTTAATTGAAATTTGAATGAATTGTAAATGTAAACGTACGCTTTTCTGAAATCTGACAGCTGTGCACAATGTTGTTATTGAAAACCGAGAGGTTGAAATGTCCGTTTATGAAAATAACCGGCCACGTGTAAACGTAGCATTATACCTACCTAATTGTCTGACAAGAAATCTCCACCCACTTGTTCTATTGTGTGGGAAACCCATTATAATTGCCAACAGGTTGTGCCCATCTCAGTAGTAACTGCACAGTGTTTTCATGTTTTTACTGATGATGTTGTTACTGCAATTTTCAAATAACCCAATACATTTATTGAAACTGAACTTTGACTCTGTGTGAGTAATTTGTCTTTTGCAGTTGTTACATGATAGCCAGAAAATAATGGTTACTTTACACAAATTTCATAGTATTAATAGTCTTAATACACACATAAGATGCTGTTTGTGTTATTATTTTATTCTCACAAACCTTTTAGAAAAAAAAATTGATTATTCTGGTTAGTTTCAATGCCATCAAATTACTTTTTACAGTGGTCAAGAGAATCCGATATTCTAACCTGTGGGATTCTTGAACTAAAAATACTACATTATAATAATAAATATATATATATACACACACACACACTGCCTACATGGCAGACAGTCGCTCTAATTCGATCGATTAAGTGATAAAGGAGTTGAATTTTTTCTCGTCATTTCAACTTTATTTTCAAAATGGTATTTAGACTTTATTCTCGTCATGTTGACTTTATTCTTGCCATTTCGACAAGAAATGGTAGTTCAACTTTGTTCTTGACATGTTGACTTTATTTTTGCTTTTGTTTTTACAATTTTTGGGTTTTTTTTCCAACATTTTTGTCACTTTTTTTTCAACGTTCTTTAATCTTTCTTTTTTTTAAATACTATAAATTTAATTAAACACCCAAATTCAATGAAAGTAGTGAACTGATCAGTTAATTAACTTGTGAACAGCATCCAAATTATTTATTTTGACAATTTCATTGAAACAAAACAAATTTCTGATATAGAAACCTTTTGAAAATGGGTCAAATTCGACCCGAGGTCAACAGTAGGAGGGAGGGACAGGTTAAAGATAGCAGCTATAACCTGTCCCTCCAGTTTTAATAACTTAAATTAAAATTATTAACTCCCTAAAATGAAACCTGTCATTTTTTTTCCTCTCTGCTTTACCTTCTTCCCTCCATTTGCACCTTCCTCTGCAGCTTTTCACCTCCCGTCTTCATCATTAGTGAGAGTGCACATTTACTTAGGTGTTGTAGGTGGTGTTTATTGGAGTGAAAGCCGTTTCTGCCCTTTTACAAACGGATCTATCTCCACTCACACTTCACTACTTGGCGTGATGGAAACAGTCAGGTACAGTATGGGATGCAGTCACCATGGGAGAAACAGATTAGTTTATTATTTTGGAAGCCTGCTGAAAGGTCCCATCCACTCACAAATGTGTTTCTCTTCAGTTTATGTCCCCTGAAATGTCTGACCTTGACTATTTTGACTTTTATGGGAATTATGTTCAAAATAAGGCCTTAAGGCCAGTCTAATCTGACTCTAGTTAATTAATTCCTGTGCCTTCTGTATATCGGACTTAAGTTTACCAAAACTCAAGCATCAATCTGAGACAGAGAGTTCAGTTAAGCAAAGTTTCCTGAGTCCAGCATAAGAGTTATAACACAGCTGTGGGTTCACAAACAGAGTCTAAGTTTCCCTAGCGACAGACATGAAGTCAGAGCTGGTCCACCAGGATCTCTGTTCGAATGAGCCCCGATCTATTGTCTCCCTTAAGCTTTTATCCTCCCCTCACAGTGGGGTGTCTCCTTGTTTCTAGGCAGAAACTGTTATCGTCACAAACGCACACGCCAGGGTCGGGAACTCTGTGTGGTGCAACTTCCTCTCCTAATATCGTAACTTAAACTGTCTTTCCTGTTTTTCTGCTTATCCGTCTATCTGGTACACAGTGCACTTTTATGCCTTATAAGGCTTAACCTATAGTTAAAGGCTTAAGCTTAACCTTCTTGTGCATCAGAGTTCACCCAGAGTAATTTCAACCACTTTCTCAATGCCTGCACACAGCTCTTTTGCAACAAACACAAATACAACTTTTAACTGCTAATATTCTATACTTTTATTTGTGCAAAGTTTATCAGTACAGCCATGTTGTCACATTCTTCTCCTGAAGGGGGAGACGTCACTGCACTTTCCTAAAATCTGAGATTCAAACGAACCCTGGGCGGTTGCACTGATCCGCAAACCAATCACTGGCTAATACCCAAAAGCAGGAAAAGAAACCTCAAACCTCCAGCGCAGTGCGGACTGTTGCAACATAAACAAACAAACAAATACGATGTAAAATGTAGAACAAAGTGCTTTACAGTTAAAAGCAACTGCCCCCCCACCCCCAATCACATAAATGCATCCCCAAGACACCCACAGACACACACGCACGCACACACACACACCACCAGCGTCCACACACTAAAACTAACTGATGTGGCTGAGCAGGGAGCAGCCAGGTGAGGAAACACTATCTCAGGGAGCCGTCTGCCCCAGGAGCCGCTCACAGACCACGGCCCCAGGACACGACTCAGGGCAGACATCTAGTGGCAGAGAAGCCACGCCATCGAGGAGCCCACGAGACTGAGCCACAGCGGCTGCGGCCAATCACCGCTCCCAGTGCAGAGGGCCCCCGCTGAGGAAACACTGGAAATATACAGTAAAACATGAATAAGGGAGTAAACATAAATAAAGGAAGATGGTAAAAATACAATAAATAAGAATATAATTACAATATATTAGATTTAAAATAAGAGAATAAAATAAATAAATAGATATTAGGTAAAAGCTAAGTTAAAAAAAGATGGGTCTTGAGCCTGCTCTTAAAAATCTGAACATTCTCCGCAGCCCTGAGGTCCTCCGGCAGGCTGTTCCACAGAGGGGCCACTTCCACTTCCACTTCTCCAAAGACCCCGCGACTCTACCAAAATGCATTGCACGGCTGCTTCCATAGAAATGAATGGGAAGCATGGAAATGACTCTGACAATGGACACGTACCATAATGGAGTCTGCACACCTGTAGTTCATTTGCTCTGGTCTGATACAATGGACATGTACCATAATGGTTTATTTCCCACACTCCACGCTTCCTGTCCTAACTGGCATGAGGCTCAAACACGTATGGCTGAATCTCTCAGATGTTTCTAATCATCTGGATTCACACCGCTCTTTCTTAGGGCGAGCTTCGATGCTGAGTGCTTTGGGTTTACACGTCCGAGCACCCACATTTGGATTGAAAGGTTTCTTTCTCCTTTTTGTTTCTGATCAAACAAAGCTTTCATTTCTCTCACCCACTCTGAAAAAGCATCAGGTACTGCAGCTCCTGGTAATCACATTATATTTTACTGAACTGACTGTGAACAGGGTGACACGGCTGATCATTAGTAGCATATTTTACCTCCTCATCTTTCATGTCAAGGTAGCTCTTTAAAGGGCAGTTTTCATCGCGAGCCGTTGTTGAATTCTGACCGGCTGTATTGTTGTTGGGTTGCTGAAACATGGAGGAGGATAATCATGTAGCCAGCGGGGGTGTTGTGAGTCATTTGGTGGATGGCTGATGGACAGAGGTTGTACTAAATCCAAGCATTAAACAAATGAGCCTTTCATTCATCCACATTTTCCTCCATCAGGAGTAGCATATTATCGCATCTTTTTCTCCCTTCATTCAATAAACTGCCTCCTCCTTACGTGTCCCTGGAGTCTTTCCTCTGCCCTTTTTTTCCCCCATCAATAAATGCATCATTAACAGTCGTATCATTCACAAACATGAGCAGTTTTTTAGCCTATTCAATTTTTTGCCAAGGCGTCCAATTAGAGCTCAGTGTTGCGTTGCCAGAAATGCAATTAATTCTCCCGTTATGAAGATGCAGATCATCTTTTCGTGGAATAAATATTGCACATAATATCTTAATAATAACTTTTTATTTGTATCGAATTACTCTGCACCAATTACATCCGAGTCGTTTTACTTTGAAAAACAGCTCTCCTGTGTGTTTGTTTAATTCTCTTTGATGCCTGTAATTTAGTTAATGAGTCTGCATTCAAACAGGACGGAGTCCATCGGTAAATTGGTTTGAATAGCAGGGACAGAAAAAAGGTTAATTATGGTTTCATGACAGATGATGAATTGGGGGATGTTTGAATAGGGAGGCGAAGTCCCTACTCTTCCGCTGGACCACCATGGGACGTTATTTCAGAAAAAATATGAGCGGTAGTGAACGGGGAGAGACAGATAATGCTATGATCTCGTTACTCGTTACTCATATGTTTTTCAATTGGAAAACAATTTGCAATTGAAGAAAGTCAAAGAACCACATCTCTCGTCTCGCACGATATACGTCAAACGAAAGAATGTACAAACGTCTATACAAGTGGCGAATATAAAAAATGTACAACCTACTTAAATAGTACTTATGAAGCTATAAGTATAACCTGTGTTTGTGCAAGTTGCACTTTTGTGATGTGTATGAGTCTTATCTAACACTCAGTGATGAAATGTTAAAAAGTTGTATTGCCTGTGGTAGGAATGATTTCTTGTAGCGGTCAACGCACTGAGTCAATGCATTGAGCTGGAGTCACTCACAGCAACTGCAGAGAAACGGACCATGAGTAGGATGCTGGCGATCATGGACATTGACTGCCACCCATTACACAGCACGTTCATTAAACAGAGGAGCATGTTTAGTGGCAGGCTTCTGTCACTGTCATGCTCATCAGACAGGTTGAGGAGGTCCTTTGTCCCCGGGGCCATCCAACTCTTCAATACCACACAAAGGGGGGAGGGGAGAAATGGACTTTTCAGCCTGAGCCTGTCTCTCACAGCCCCTACCACCATTATATCACTTTGTCTGCTGTACACCCAACTGTCGTATAGGCTATATTAGCCCTCCTACACAATCTGGACTGTGGTCATAACATTTACATCTTATAACTTATACCCTGTTATATATTGTTCTTAAAGTATTTTTTTTCTTGTTTGTCAAGCAATTATATTAGGTTTATATTCTTGTCTTTTCATAGTCATAGTTAATATTTAATAATAAACTATTGCACTTTTTCACATTGCACACACACTACCATAGCACCTTATCAGGGTCATTGCATCACATGGTCAGTCCATACCAGACCTTTGTAATCACTTCACAAATAGTGAGTGATTTTTATGTATGTGAGATATACTGTATGTATGTGTTTGTTGTGTTATGGTTGTCTAAGCTACTGGATGCCAAAAACTTCCATACGGATGAATAAAGTATCTATCTATCTATCTATCTATCTATCTATCTATCTATCTATCTATCTATCTATCTGACACCCTGACACCAGAAGCTGTCGGAGCCTTTTAGAGAAAGTGCTCCATAATGGATAACGGCCACGTTCAGCCCCGACTATAACGTTTTTAAAACTGAAATGAGGGTACGTTGAACACCCTGTTGTGTGCGCAAGCTTTCTGCCTTTTTATTACGTTTTTTTTTTTTTTTTTTTTGGGTAATCCAGCTGATTGGGTATCACCTGGGTCAGAGCCAATAAACGAGAGACACACCCACCAAACCAGAGAAAACCTACCTCAAAGCCGTTCAGAGGAAACATGTCATTCAACCAGGAAAATGTAGCAAAACAGTGCACACCATTTAAGTTCAAGTTCAAAGAGTTTATTGTCATATGCACAGACAGAAAGCATGTTTCCCTGCACAATGAAATTCTTACTTTGCCGTCAACACTAAATGTCATATAATAAATACAATATCACACAAAAAATGAGGCAATAAAGTTAAAGTTGAAATAGTGCATTTCTTAATAAAAGCAATAAAAATGAGGTAGTGCAATTTTAAATAAGGCAATAAAATGAAACTGTTATGTCCCTCCTATTGGCTGTTTAGGAGTCTGATGGCAGAAGGGGAAAAAAAAAGAGTTTTTTTAATCTTGAGGTCCTGCATTTCACACTTCTGTACCTTCGTCCTGAGGGCAGAAGTGTAAACAGTCCATGCTGGGGGTGGGAAGGATCTTTGAGGATGGAAGCAGCTCTCCTGTGGACTCTGCAATGGTAGATGTTCTGTAGAGAGGGCAGTGGAGTCCTGGTGATCTTCTGTGCAGTCTTCACCACTCTCTGCAGGCGTTTGCGGTTCATGGCAGTAGTGCTGCCGTACTACACAGTAATGCAATTGGTCAGTACACTCTGGATAACGCAGCTGTAGAAGTTGTTGAGGATCTTAGGCGACATGCCAAATCTCCTCAGCCTCCTCAGAAAATACAGCCGCTGTTGGGCCTTCTTGACCAGCTGTGTGACGTTAGGTGTCCAAGTGAGGTCTTCACTGATGTGGACACCCAGGTATTTAAAATTGCTTACCCTCTCCACTTCAACCTCCCGGATGAACAGTGGCTGATGCGTTCTCCTCTCCTTTCTCATGTCCACTATCATTTCCTTCGTCTTGTCCGTGTTGAGGATAAGATTATTGTCTCCGTACCATGACACTAGACTGGCCACCTCCCTCCTGTAGGCTGCCTCGTCACCGCCAGCGATACGTCCTATCACTGCGGTGTCGTCCGCGAACTTCAGGATGATGTTATCCTTGTGGGAGGCGACACAGTCGTAGGTGAACAGGGTGTAAAGGATGGGGCTGAGTACACAGCCCTGTGGAGTGCCAATGTTTGTGGTGATACTGGCTGATGTCCTATTACCAATCCTGACTGTCTGAGGCCTGCCAGTCAGGAAGTCTAGGAGCCAGTCACAGAGTATGGGGTGCAGACCAAGTGTGGACAGTTTGTGAGTTTATGGGGGATGACCGTGTTAAAGGCGGAGCTGTAATCAATGAAAAGTATCCTCCAGATGAGCGAGGGAATAGTGGATGACAGCAGCAATGGCATCCGAAGTGGACCTGTTGGGCCGGTAGGCATACTGCAAGGGCTCAAGGGTGTCTGTTCATGATGATTGAAGTGAGTGCCACTGGCCTGTATTCATTCAGTCAGGTGGGTGTGCTCTTCTTAGGCAGGGGGTTGATGGTCGTGGTCTTAAAACACGAAGGAACGATACACTGGCTGAGGGAAAGGTTGAAGATTGAGGTGAGCACATCAGCCAGCTCATAGGCACATGCTCTGAGGGCCCGCCCAGGAATGTTGTCTGGTCCTGCTGCTTTGCGGGGATTGATCTTGCTCAGAGCTTTGTGTACCTGGATTGTTGAAATGGTTGGTGGAGGGGAGGGGGGTTGGGTGGTCCAGGTGTGCGTGGTCCCCATTTCTGCAGTGTAGCTGGGGGCCTCAAAAGGGGTGTAAAATGTGTTGAGGTCATCCAGCAGGCTGTCTGTTGAGGTGATGTTGTTGGTGGTGGACCTGTAGTCTGTGATGTGCTGCAGGCCTTGCCACATCCGCCCCGAGTCAGCAGTAGAATAGAAGCTATCCAGCTTCTCTCTGTACTGCCTCTTGGCCGCTGTGATGGTTTTTCTCAGTCCATACTTTGCAGCTTTGTACTCGGTCTCATCGCCCGATCTCAATGCAAGAGATCGAGTGCGCAGCATGTGACGTACCTGAGTATTTATCCAGGGCTTCTGGTTTGGAAACTTCCTGATTTGTATGGTAGGCACGATGTTATCGACACAAGTGCTGATGTACCCAGTCACATACTCAGCATAATCCTGTACACTGACGGAAGAATCCTCCAGAGTGGCTGCAGCCTCAAACACATCCCAGTCTGTCAGGGCAAAACAGTCCTGCAAAATGCTCTCATTCTCTGGGGTCCAGAGTTTAACCTGTTTGATAACAGGGTGTATTTGTTTCAGTCTTTGTCTGTAAGCAGGGTAAAGGAACAAAGAGATGTGGTCAGAATGTCCAAAGTGGGGACGGGGTGCAGCCCTGTATGCACCACGTATATTACTATAAACATGATCGAGAGTGTTATCACGGGTGGGAATGTCCACATACTGGTGGTATTTGGGGAATACAGTCCGTAAGCTGCAGTGGTTGAAGTCGCCAGCAACAATAAAAACAGCGTCAGGATGAGCCGTTTCTAATGCGCTGATGACGCCATGGAGTTTGCTGAGTGCTGCCGTGGGATTAGCTTGCGGGGGATGTAAACAGCGGCCAAAAACACAGCAGTAAATTCCCTCGGTAGATGGTAAGGACGGCACTTCAGCAATAGAAACTCCACATCTGGGGAACAGTATTCATCAACCGTCCGTATATCTCCACACCACGAGTTGCTGACACACACACCTCCCCCTTTAGCCTTACCGGACGCTGCAGTTCGGTCCCCTCGGTAAACAGAGTGAGTCTGTTGCTCCTCTGGGACTTTGTCTGAGAGCCAGGTCTCGGTGAAAATCAGGGCGCAGCACTCTCTGATTTCCCGTTGAGTTGTAATCCTGGCTCGTAGCCAGGATTACATCCTGGCTCCTGGCTCCAGTTTGTTTTCCAGGGACCGCACATTCACTAGCAGGAGGCTAGGTAGCGGTGGTCGGCTAGCGCAAGCTTTTAGTTTAGCATGGAGCCCTCCTCTCTTGCCTCGCTTGCGTTGCCTTCCCCCGCAGCGCTCTCCTGGGGTCAGCCAACTCACTCAAGCCCGGTACTTCGGGATGGTTTCGGTGATGGTTTCGGTTAGAGATTGAACGTGCCCCAGTTTGGTCAGTGACCTCCTCTCAACCACCGCTTCAAATCTCATCTGTTTCCAGCCAATAATGGAGCTGGCTTTCCTGAGGCACTCTGTCCAACGTAAATATGAGAGGAAATTCCCCGCAGTCCGAAATATCCATCCAATCGTATGAAAGTCCAAATCTACACAAAATGTGCATTTAACTATTAATACTAAAGCAGTATATGAAATCAGATGTATTACCTACCACCATTTAGTTGTTTTGCGTTATATCTGGTCATGCAAGACATAATTATTCCACTTATTTTTTAAACAATGCAATTACCTGTTTCTGCCACCAGGGGGGTCAAACTCTGCGTATGGTTAACGTTACTTTCAGTTGGCTTGGTCTTTCATGTTGCTATCTGTATGAATAGAGGATTAATGTAAGCTGTCAACCATCTAAATTGCAGGAAGAGGAAGTCCAGATTCTTGATGATCGGCAGTGGAGAGCATGCCAAAAAGGGTGCCATAATCATACGAGTTCATATGTGTTTTCCATTAAATCTTTGCGGATGGAAAAGGCAGACCTTAACCCTTGTGTTGTCTTCCCGTCGACCATGCAGTTTTTAATTTGTCTGGGTCTGAGTTTTGTGTCTTTTGGTCGTCTTTTCGACACTTTTATAACTATACCCGACGTTTTTTGAAGATTTTCCCGATGTTTTAGTTCCTTTTTTTAACGTTTTTGAAGCTCTTTTCAACGTTATTTCATCAATTATTTTCTTTACATGCTATAAAATGTCATAAAACACCCAAATTCAATGAAAGTAGTGAACTGATAATTTATTTTACTTGTAAAGAGCGTTATGGAGAGCCATACACATTATTTTTTTTTGGGACAATTTGTTTGAAAGAAAACCCAAATTTCTGATAAAGAAACTTTTTGAAAGTGGGTCAAATCTGACCCGAGAACAGGAGGGTTAAAGTAAAGCCAAGAGGTGTAAAACTAATTAGAAAAGTGCACTATTAAACATTTCACCAACTCTAAAATGTGTAGGTTTTTACTGTACGTTATTTAAAATCTGTCCTACTATATGGCTGTGAAACCTGGAAAACCACCCAATCAATCATCAATAAACTACATGTGTTCATAAACAACTGTCTCAGATACATACTGAGGATTTGGTGGCCCAACAAGATATCAAATGTGGATCTGTGGAGACGCATGAACCAGGAGCCATTCCACATTGAAATCAAATCCAGAAATTTTGTTTTGTTGGGATGTGTTGCCATGTTTTCTGAATAATTACATTTGTCCTGTAATGCTTCAGGTAGTCGTTTTAGCAGCCTGTGTTTTTATTTTCTTGTGTTACTGTTGGACAAGTTTTTGAAGTTCATGTTTTTTTGTTAATTTTGTCGTTTCTCAGCCTGAAACTCTTGATTGAACAGAATAATAAAACTGTGACTTTGGAGCGGCAGTCCTGCTGTTGGTGCTATTTAAATATAATTTTCTGGAGTTCGGGGCTTTGGTTTAGTTCCACTTTGTTTACTCTTCATCGCCCACCCTGATGATCCGTGATTGAGCCAAATATAAAGCTGCTATTCAGCCTGTCGTTCTGTCTGCTGCTCAGCTTACAAAGTGTCGACAAGAGGTGAGTCTTTACTCTTCATGTTCATGTTGTCTGGGCCGTGACGTGATAATAACAAACCCAATTTAAGCTGGAACATCCTCCATGGGTGTCAACAGAACTGGATCTTTTGACTTCTACGGTAAAATGAAAGATGCAAAATGTGGTGTAGCTGAAGGAACTGCAAGACTTCAATACAATGAAAGATCTTCAAATAATGAAAAGGATTCTTCCTTTCATTATTTATGTATGTATGTATGTATGTATGTATGTATGTATGTAGACTATTCTTCTGGAAACTGCTCTCTTTCTTCCAGGTCCTCTTTTAAAAGTCATCCTCAGTCTTTTGCATATTTTTAATCATCCGGCCAGACTGAAGCAAAAAGCAACAAAGGGAGGGAACAATAAAGGGAAGACTGACAGCAGGGACGGACGTAGAAGTTGAGGAGACATTAGAAGAGACAAAATAAGTCAGGAGCAGAAAGGAAATGTGAAGACATGAGAGGAAAAAAGAAGCTGGTGTCAGTGGAGAGCAGGTTAGGGGGCTCATTACCGAAGGAAAAGATGACCGACGTGACTCTCCACACACTGAGAATGGCTGATCCTCCACGATAATGGCCAGGGAATCCCATATGGGCTTTACACTGTGGAACTCAATCAGGAAGAAGGTCCTTCTATTAAATTAGATTTTCAAAGTGTATGTCATAAAACTGCCTGTCAGATTCACTCCAGCAAAACCTTCGGCTCTCATCATGCAAATATAGATGGACCATAATAATGCAGACAGCATAGGAGCAAATGAAGCCCCCAGAGGCTTTTATCTATAATGAAGAAATACTTTTAGTGCAATTCATACGTCAAACTTTAAAGGATTTGTTTCAAATTTGGACATTTGGACATTTCAACTTTATCTCTGCAGATATGTGCCACAAACACTAATGCACTGTTGCATGAAATATACACGGTGTTAATGTTGTGAAATGTTCCCAGTTTGGTTAAGTTTAGACACCAAAACTACTGAGTTAAATTGGGATTAGGGTTAACGATGGTGGTTTAAATCAGATGTTACTTCACTTCCTGAAGGTTACGCATGTGACGCAGGACGTGACGTTAGTTAAGGTTGAAAAATACTCTCCGTTTTCTTTTCAAACAGGACATGAACCCTGGTCTCCTGTCTGAAAGTCCCGTCAGAACTACAACGGCCACTAGAGGGCACCGCCACTCGTGCCGTGCCACATTTGGTGCTCTTTTATGAACGCGACACGTTCAATATGAATAAACTCTGGATAAAACTATGGTGCTCTGTGCAGCAGTGGGGGCGGGGCTTCATGGGTCTGGCCCTCAACCCCATTGAACTTTCTCCCCTAGTGGCTCCCCGAACCTAACTCCCTCCTTGCTCCAGTAAACTCAAGTCAACCCAATCCCCATACACAACTCCAGAGATACCCCTTTTCTCTTTCATTATTATGCTTATTATATAATTGTATTTTTATGTTTATGTGTATATGTGTGTGTCTGTATATCTGAGTATTTCTGTCTTATTCAAGTTGTAATTTTTAATTTCAGTGTTGCGGTCTGGGTAGTGGGAGGGGGGAAGGAATGTACTTTGTCAAATCTACATTGTGTATTGTTTCCATACATTGATATGTAAAGAAAACAAAAACAAAGGGCTACCAGCAACTTGTCTGTCTAACCGTCTATAACTGGCGTCGTGTGATCAGCTGGCGGTCGCTTAATTTTGTAGGATACCAGGATATGAACTGGTTTGCATAACTTTTCGTACAATATCGTACGAACCCGTGTTGAAAAACTTCATATTGATGAGTGTATATGGTTTTCTACAAGTTTACATTAAACACCAGCTTCTGTATATACTACAAACAAAGTTATATTTAAACTCTTGGTAAATGCTCCAATACTACAGGTACTTTTTGACTGTATTCCATCAGTGCTTTTGCAGCATTTTGCAGAGATGATTATTCAACACTTGGAAGTTAAAAATGTACTGTGGTACTCGCTGGTCATTTGTGAGACTTTCAGTGCTTTAAAACACCTGCCATTTAACACACAACAATCATGTACTCCAGTCTTTTTCATTTGCCAAAATAAAACAACCTAAAAGTGAAGCCGGGACAACTTCTATCGTGCAGATATCCCACATTCTCATCCAGTGAGGGTGAAAACATGATGATCCCAGAGATGTAAAATGTTAATCTCGTGCAAAATGCCCCATAAACACAGCTATCCAGTTGAGAGTTAAGTTGTGCTGCTCATGTATTATTCACAGGCTGAGGATAAATGAAAGGGGCTGTTTGCTCATGCAGACCTGATGATGCCTCTGTAAAAAAGGTGTGCACATGTGGTCGGACTATTCAAACTGCTGTATTGATTAGTTTTTTTTGCGGGGCCATGTTTTTCAGACAGCATCTATAAGATGAACCGCTTCAACTGTTCGGTATTCAGATTTGCATGCAAATAATGTTTGTGTCAGAGAAGGCACTTAATTTTGAGGTTAGAAACCTTGTAAATGACTCAGCACGCTGCTTTATATTCCAGGCCTATATATATTTTGCTACAGAAATTCACCAAAAATGGAGAAGAGGCGGAGAAAAAGAGGTGGAGCATGCGCATAATTAAGCTTGCACGCTGTGTACAAACAGACAGTAGAAGAAGAAACCAAACAGCCCTAGTAACCCTGATAGGCTCAATATCTTCTCCAGCAGGAACACAAGTATGTAGTCCGCCATTGTTGTTGTTGTTGTTGTTACACTCCCTACGTAGCTTCTCTGACTAAAAAAACCTAAACAACGCTGTGTGTACATCAGGGCAATATTTATTTTAATTTCAGAACATGCACTGCATGGGTACAAAATGTAACGTCTCCACATTCTTGATCAGCGGAAACGATTTTTGCTCCTTTGGGGTCTGACTGGCCAGCGTAATTGAACAATTTAAGCAAACTTTGTTGTCTTTTTGACATTTTTCCCCTGAGTGAAACAAGGCTAACAGCAATCTCAACCAGCACACCCCAAAACTCACCTCAAAACGCATTGAAAATGCAAACACAAGATTTTTGTGGAACTTCAATGGGGAATAAAGACTAACAAGACAGATAACAAGACAAACAGTAATTTCTTTTTTTCATTTAGGCGATTAAGTTTTCGTAGTGACACAGGAGAGTCCAATAAAAAAGGTTCCGGATCCAACGTCGGAGGTGCCGGAACATGTTCCGGCTCAAATTAAGCCCTGGTTTGGACGATCGGCCAAAACGATGCAAAACGTGCGTTTACACCAAAAAGTGTTTCCGTGTGGATGGCCCCTGAGTCAGTAATGGTTTAATACCAGGACCTCTCATAAGTGGAATGCAGCCATCACTAATGGTTTTGAATACATGCTTTCGAAAAAGTTCTGTGAAGACCTCTTCTGTCACATTTTGCATCTACTGTTGTACGTGTGAAATGTTGCCACCTCTTTCTGTTCTATTCATAAAAACATCTTCGATAAATTCACACCAACAAGAGACATTTTGCTGTCCCTCACTTGTTCGTCTCTCCGAACTTAAATGTGTTTTATTTTTGCGTTTTCATTTGGTAGATTTTTTTTATTACAGTGCTTGTGCGGGCAGGATTTTATTTTTTTATCTCTGCAGTGAGTACATTGTTATTACTTACAGGAAGAAGAGATGTGATAAGCAAGAATGATTCTGTAACCTATCAGAATTAAAATTAGTTTGTTTTGCATTTCCGAATCAGCGGTTTAGATTCTTCCAAGAACTTTCAGACAGCGAGTGCTCATCTTTTTGTTTCAAAATCTTTCTTTGAAGCTCCCCAGAATTTAATTTCCCTTTGTACTGTATATTGTTCTTGCCGCAGTCTTTCTATATTTATTCTACTGGCTTTCAAATAATAACTCTTCCCATGTTTGTCGATGGCGACTCACGTAACACACCGTTGGTTTCCGGATTTACCTCCCGCTGAACACCGAATGGCGTCATCGTCCTCTGTAATCCTTTGGGAAATAATCTATTTCTGTCTCGTCCACACACGTCAAAGCCAGCTCTTATCTCCTGTTTGGGTGTAATCTGACGTTACGATGTGTCTGTCTCCAACATCTAAGGGCTACATGCTGTGACGTTCCCCTCTGTGAGATGTTTTCCTACAGATTCAGTCCCCCAGAATGGCCACGGCTGCTCCGTTTGTTATGTGTCGCTCTGCTCTGATGCTTCCAGGATCCACTCAGAAAATAATGGATTTCATGTTGTTACATTTGTCGCTGTAACTGAGCTGTGAGGAAGACACTTGAGTCCTCTGTTTGTGCTCTGCCCTGGTTTTCTCTCAACAATGTATCCTAGTATTGAGACCCTTCAGTTTATCAATATAATAAGGATTTTGTCGTCAAAGCGTTGTGTTCGTTAATTGAGAGGAAGTCACAAAAGCCCCAATGGCTTCTCTAATTGGATCTATATTTACTATAAGTAATAAAGCAAGGATTACAAGACACACATCGATCTGGGCCATCCTACGTCTACCCTGGAGCTCCGTAGAATGACCCAGATTCCCTAAATCAGACTATTCGATACTATTCTACTCGACCGTAGTCTTCTCCCATTGGTTGGTCCTTTTGGCCCCCTGGTCGTGCTCAAGCATGTCCACGTCTCTCCTGGTCCAACGGTTTTTCAGTTCGCTCCCGTAGGGGGGAGCGTACCTATAAGTCATGTAACTCTTACATGACTTCTCACATGACCACACTCATAACAGTTGTTTCACAACCTACAGTATAGGCCAAAAGTTTGGACACACCTTCAAATGCGTTTCCTTTTTATTTTCATGACTATTTACATTGTAGATTCTCACTGAAGGCATCAAAACTATGAATGAATACATATGGAATTATGTACTTGACAAAAAAGTGTGAAATAACTGAAAACATGTCTTATATTTTAGATTCTTCAAAGTAGTCACCCTTTGCTTTTTTGATAACTCTGCAAACCCTTGGTGTTCTCTCAATGAGCTTCATGAGGTAGTCACCTGAAATGGTTTTACCTTCACAGGTGTGCTTTGTCAGGGTTAATTAGTGGAATTATTTCCCTTATTAATAAAAAAGCAAAGGGTGGCTACTTTGAATAATCTAAAATATAAGACATGTTTTCAGTTATTTCACACTTTTTTGTTAAGTACATAATTCCATATGTGTTCATTCATAGTTTTGATGCCTTCAGTGAGTCAGAGATTGTTGTTCCCATCGGTCACTTAGACACAAACACTAGGAAACGGTAGTTACCCGTCAGAACATTGCAGTCGAGAGACCTTACCTAGTAGGTATGACTGGAGCAAAACAGGAAGTAAGGAGACAAAGTACAAGTGCCAAATTTCCGTCTAGGGAGGAAGCTTGGGGGGTGGATGGTCGAACAAACACAGGACTTTCAGTGGTTGAGAATAAAAAGTAAACAGTGGGGTTTTTTAACTCACGTTCTGCATCACATGCCCTAACCCTTCAGGAAGTTAACAAAGTAGTTTAGGTACCTAAACAACGTTAAAAACCTGGCACGATTTTATGAAAACGCTCCTGTTGGTTGTATAAGAGGGGAGGAATAAATGATTGACATCTCTCCATTAGTGCATGTATAGGTACTGAGCATGTGTGTGTAATTCAGACCTGTGTGTAATGTGTGTAATAACAACAAATTTCCCCTTGCGGGATTAATAAAGTATAAATTATTATTATTATATAGTTTGGAGGACAGGTTGATTATCCCTTGTGTGGTCTTCCCACCGACTATGTCCTCTCGGGTCAAAAATGTTTCGATAACTTTGACACTTTTTCTGACATTTTTGTCCCTTTTTGTTTTTTACACTTTTTTGCAATGTTATTGTCCCTTTTTTTCCGCGTTTGTGTGAACGTTTGGCACATTTTAAACCTTGTGTTTATGAAGTTGTACCTACTTTTTCAGATAAAAAAGCTGAAATTAGGAATAATTTTGACTAATATTAGAGGGACGTATGTTGATGGATAATCAGAGACTGGTGTACAAAGTTTTTCAGGATACTGTTTTAAAACCATTTAAAAAAAAATTCAAAGAAAGTAATGATCAGTAAATGTACTGTTGTACGGAACCATCCATGTTATTTTTGGGTAATATGATTAAAAAGAAACCCATATTTCTGATATAGAGATTTTGAAAACGGGTCAAATTTGACACAAGGACAACAGGAGGGTTATAGATATGATTATTTATTTGGTTTATTCTAGGCATCAAAATTGATGATGAGGATGAGTTTCTCTTTTATTTGATGGCACATGTACAGTGACCTGAGGCAACGTGGCATCATCACCAACCTTCCTACGCGGATTTTCGCCCTTTCATACTACTCGCTACGGCATCAATTCACATGCAATCGCAAGGTAATGTAAGTCAACGGACGCCAAACGGCATTGATAAACACGCTAAAAAGCGAGTATGCGTCTTGATAACATGCCAATAATGGCATAGGAATTGGCGTGTCATACATACGCTACCTCATGAGATCAGTCTGCCTGAGGAGACATCTCAAGAATCCAAGAGACTGTAAAATTTAAAGAAACAAAATGGGGGGGTTAAGACACTTTGGCGATGTTCATCAATGCCAAAAGCTAGAAAGTTCTCAATTTCTTCGTCTGTCCATTGTAGTTTTCTCTTCTCTACACCTATCCAATCAACACCTTGCTTCTTTCCCACTATCTCTGGATCTCCCACCCTTACAGTGACACTGTTCTTTTCTCTGATGCCGAGGCTATTGTGTAGTGTAAGTGCTGTCCCTCTGGCTTCACACTGGAGTCCCATCTGACCCGTGGACAAATGAAGCCTCTCCTTCTGATGTCTGTACTCCCTCTGTCTGCTTTCATCATCTTCGTCTTTTGATATGTGATCACACTTTGAACAAAAGATATGTCCTATGATTGGCTCTCTAACAGCTTGTACTGCTGCAGCTTCTGTATGCTCGTGATTTCAGGGAGTATTTGTGATTGCTCTGCATCGTTCTGTGAGATCGTTACGGGACTCAGTCAATTCAGCACTTCTGTCTTTAGTTTCTGCGTCTCTTTGCTGGAATGTCTGCCACATTATGGCAATCATTCCCAATCATTGTGACTCTACTGTCCTCGGGAAACATTTAAATCAACACAAAGGGATAAAGAGACTGTGCTCTCTGTCTGCAGCTTCAAAGTACATCCGTAACTCAAACTTCTGAATAGTTAACTCTTTTTTTTTGCCAAGAATGAGATGATGTGGTTAGCCTAGCTTAGCATAAAGACTGGAAGCAGCCAGAAACATCTAGCCAGTGAGATAGTTGACAGCTAGGAACAATGAGTGGCTGTCATGTGTGTGATGACTGACTAAAAGACTGACTAAAGCAGGCCTAAGCATGCAAAAGTATAGTCTTCTTAACTGAACTTATGATGTAGCTTCATTCAACGCAATTCTATGATCAGGTTTGTATCATAGCCTACTTAATTGCATTAACGTGGTGACTGGTCACATGACAGTTAAGTTTAGTGGCCTTGAAAGTTACATTTAGCCAAGAAAAGGTGACTGTGAGCCAGGTACGGACAACCGTAAAGGCAACAGTCATGACAGCTGTCGGTACAGTTAAGTTTACAGTATAAAGTTAGTCCCAGGCCACACACATTCTCCATCGAAGCTCAGGTAGATGACAAGGTCCAGACCCACAGCTTGAAAATCACCAGTACATATGGTAAAGGGTCTGTCTCGCCCCCCAAAAACACACACACACACACACACAAACACAAACAAGATTGACCCAGAGGCGATATGAGAGCTGTGAAGGAAGAACTGGTGCTGGTGTTGCATAAACCTGTAACGCCTTGTCAAAGCAGTCCGATCAAACTCTCTCTCTCTCTCTCACACACACACACACACACACACACACACACACACACACACAAACACATGCAGCGGTGTGTCAGTGTGATTAAGACTCCTTGGCTTTAAATCAGTTTAATTAGGCGGCTGAAAAGGCCAGTGTGAGGTTTACTGGTCGGATAAAGGAGCAGGAAAGGCCAGCCTTTGTTTGCTCATTAAATCCAGCAGCGATACATTTAGTTTTCAAACCTGCAGGAATAACAAAAACTAATGTGACTGTAATGTCTCTGCACATAATGTGCAGGAAAGATACAAAACATTTTTATTAAGTAGTAAGCACCATTAGTGTTCCAGTTGCATACTGTTTATTAAAGGCACCCTGTGAGGATTTATTGTGAACACTCTATTTGCAAGAAATGTTCCTTGGTTAGAAACTATGGTTTGGTTTAAATGTACAAATATTTTTTGTTAAAAAAATATAGATAACGCATCGCAATGACCTTTTTATGTTTTTGTTTTCAAGATAAAATAATTCATACCACCCACATTTTATGGTTATCATCAACAAGAGTCATATTGTCATGTTGTCTATGTTCTAGAACATGTATGTAATAACTTTTCATTTAGATTCAGTGAGAGGTTGTAATATAATTAAGAATAAGACAACACTTATGTAATTTGTGTAATTCGAAGGCTATTGGGGTTGTGCAATATGTGAGTTGTGCAATACGTCAGCTATTTGGGTTGTGCATTCAATTTCCCGTCCAGCGGCCACATCATTGAAATAGCAAATGCACCTGCACCCATCGTTGCGCCCTTTGGTGTGCTCAGGTGCATTCTGGGCGTGCTGGTCTTACAGGGAGGTGTGTTCAGGTGCATTCTGAGAGTATTGCTATCTTGAGGCAGCGGGAAGTGATCGTGCTATTGACCAACAAAAACCTGGTCTAAAGTCAATAACGCAGCATTTCATTATTTTAACAGCAAATTAGTAAAATGTGCCTAGGCTTATGCACAGCGCGCACACTATGCTTGTTACACACACAGGGACGCACAGCAACACACAAACCTAGAGAAGATTACAAATAAAAATATTACGGTGCAAATCCTCCATCATAATAGCAATGCGCCAAGGTACAAATGCGCCTAGCTTTTAAAGGGAATGGGAGATGATCTCTGATTGGTTGATTGCATGTTACGCCCAAAACACACCTCTGATTAATGAAGACACTAAGAACAACCCTTTAGAACCATTCACCTGGTGCATGGACCTTTTTTTCTGCCGTCAAACTAGCAAAAGTGGATTTGGACGCACCTTCACGCCATGCGCTTAGCTCCTGTGGGTCGTATAAGAGGGGGCGGGACAAACAACCAATATCTACCTAGCTATCTACCTGTTTTGAACAACACCACAATAAACTCTGTTTCTACTTGGCGGTTTAGTCTCTGAATTTTACATTTGAGTCGTATTGTACAGAAAAGTTTATAGAAGACAGATTTTGGGTGTAATGTTCCTTTCACATATCCTTTGCTTGTTCAGCCACACAGCTATGAACAACATTACAAACACCACTGGACATTTTGTTCTTGTTCATCGAGCCAAAGAACGTCTTAAAATAGAAGTGAGGGTTGGTCCTCAGTAGTGTTAGACTCAATGAATTCATTGCTGGTTGTGATTTCAAAAACACTTTGTGTTGCCATGTGGACAAAGAGGAAATACACACACACACACACACACACACACACACACACACACACACACACAGCATAATTTCCTATTTCCATTTGTTTCACCAATGAAATGCTAATGTATTCATAACTGTGTCATTACAATTGGAGCCCCCTAATGGGAGTCCTATGAAATAAAAGACACAAAGGTGTGTGTGTTTGTGTGTGTGTGTGTGGGTGGGTGGGTGGCCCAGGTCAGTGAAGATGATTGTATATAAGATGTATTTTCCTGTATAGTCTATTTCTTGGTCTCTGGCTGCAAGAAGAAAGAAAACAGAAACTCTTTCTTTGCTGTTGAGTGTGTATGACACAAATACACTCAGTGATATAGTGGTAAGGATGTGTGTGAGCTGAAACCTCCAGCAGATTATCATCAGGTAATACACGATTAATCAGGCAGCCATGGCTGTCAGAGTGCTTGAAAGAAGTTTGGAAGTTTTTTTTGAGCAACAAAGAAAAGCAAGGTGCAGGGATGTGTAACTGAACTGGACGGTACACTGTCAGAAATCAAGGTACGGTTGAGGTCCATTTATGTTCTCTAAAGTACAACTGCTGGTGATGTACCCCCAAAGGGTCATAGTCGATCCATAAGGTACACATAAAGTACTTTTTGTAGGTTGAAAGGGTACAAACGTGCGAAAGGGTCCATGTCTGTACCATTTTTCAAACATATAGGGGTACAATAAGAAAGATGTCAGTGTGTGACCCATGGTGTGACCAAAATGATGTTGGGGGATGGGATGGCTAGTGCCTCAGGGCTGTCAAGGACATTATGAAGTTCCCTTGTAAAGGGGTAGAATTGGTGTACCTTCGAGGCTACTGCCCCAGTGACGACCTGTTGGACCCCTTAACGTACAAATTTTGCACATTATTTCTGACAGTGTACGGCACTGGTCAACTCGCTCTTTTTTTGGTTTTCCATGAGCAAAAGTTGGGGATAGTAGCTGGTCCGTTTTTTGGTACTTCCTCGGTCGAGGTTCCAAGTGAGCTGAGTCGATACAAGAAGGTGGAGTTAAAACTAGAGAGGTTCTGATACTGATAACCGTATGGGAAAAGTCTCTGATACCGCCTAAAATGCTAGTATTGGTAACGGCAAGTATTGGAGTTTATGCACCGATCCAATACCACTTAATTTAGCCCCGAAAAAAATCTACTTTAATGTAGTTTATTTATGTTGTTTTCTGTTATGACTCACTGTCAAACTGGATAATAAAAGAAAGTTCTATGGCATTCATTGTTTATGTTCGTTCATGTTTTATAAAGAGTTTAACATGAGCCATCCTGCACACTAATGTCTTACAACCCTTGAAATTAAGAAGGCCTTGCAATCCCCCATGAAGCTTTGGCAACCCCTAGTGGGGGTCGGGACCCCCAGTTTGGTAATCAGTGCCCAATAGGGATCCCTTTTCAGTAGTGAAAACATTACCACGCTTCTCGTTTATTGTCTATCTTAGCAACCAGGAAATGCATTCTGGTAGCGTTGCAGCGACTTTTGAGAGACGAGGGGTCGAGTTGCTGGCTCCTCATTTGCGCAAAGTTGAATCCAGGCAACTTTATGCAAATCAGGGGCGTCCAGCTCGACTCGCCGCCTCTTGAAAACTCCTGAAAATCTTTTAAACTGACCGTCAATCTAAAATGAAGACAAATTCAGCAGCTGCAGCTTATTTCTCACAATAAATGTTTCAAGAAAAACATTTTGGTGAACAGTTTACGTAAAATAAGAGAAAGTTTCCAAACGAGCTGCCATGTTGGTCTGTTTTGAAATCCGGGAGCAGACAGCCCAAAGAGTGAAGCGTTCGTCCAATCAGGTGCAACCATCGCGGTTGTGGGAGGGTGGAGCCTGTTTTCTTTGCCTATCAGTGGTCAACGAAAATAAACTGATAACTGCTAGCGGCAAGAACATCAAGCGTCCAACGCTGGGAAGCGAGTGATCCCGGCTGTCAAAAAAAGCAATTATGCACAAGTAAGTCAGCCACTAAATCAGATCACACACTTATTTTGTAAGATGTGCTGTTCCTTGTTAAAAAAATAAATGTTATGCACTCTCATAGGATGTGTTGCCTTCTTCCTAACTTTAAACTCATTCAGCATTGTGACAATCTGCTGATGTTGCCTCTGGTTATGGATACTGTGGCTTGCCAACACACATCTATTCATCCCTTTTCAGCACAATCATCCATTTAATTCTAAACTCCTCAGGTGTAGAGTGAAGATAGTCACTCTCACTCTGTGATATTTGCTTTGGCTGCCGAAGCTGCTAAGTGTCCTGGTGTGGATATACAACTGAATGCTTTTGTGAGCGACTGATGAAGCATGACAGTGACGTTAAGTGAATCAGAACCACATCGCAGTCTGCTTAGATTCTGCAGACTGAGAGAAATCTTACCAAGTGCTGTCTTGCAACTGTTTCATTAAGATAAATCCAAACGGTAAATAAGAATATTCATGGCAACTCTGATGCATTTTCTCGAGTTTAGCTGCAATAATTCACCATGTCATGGAAAGACAGCACGGTGACGGAGACAGATAATTGACTTGTGATGCTCTCTAATTAAAAAATTGCACCATAAAATAGAGGAGCTAGAATTCTCGTTAGTCATACCTATTCTCAATCTGTCCAGCCTGAATCATTGCAGAGGGTGTGCCACAGGCAGAGATGGGGTGTCGCACTTAAGTCGCACAAACAATGACTTCAGACTTGACTTGCGACCTGACCCAAAAGACTTAAGACTTGACTCGGACTTAAGCTTCAAGACTCGTCAACAACCTGTTTTCATGCAATTATTGTTTTTTAAATCTAAATTTATTCATGTATTTCTATTTTCTTTTATTGGCGCATATAAGTTGGGGAAACATATGATGAGCTGTATGTCCCCTGCCCTTTGCCATAATGTGCAACGTAATGCGCTATGCCTTATGTGCAAAAAATGCATTGTGCTAATGCTGGGAACAGGCAAATTATACTTTTATAATTGTATCCAGATCAGATGGCCAGAGATTTGACTTGACTTGGACTTGGTATCTTCTCAGATGATCCCATTGTATACTTTATTTGATTCTTTTTAGTTTGACATTAATATAGGACCCTCCTTTCATAAACTGTTGGATGCTATTATTGAAACTGAATTGGCACTTTGTCTTTACTGTTTGTTGCATTTGTATTTTAAAACATTTGATATTTTGCCACGTTTAGGTACAAAACAAAAAGGTAATTTGAGATCTAAATGTAACCAAGCCAAGACGATTAAACAAGGAGACACACAAAGAAGAAACAGGCAAAAAGTGAGCTGTAAGGTGTGGACCGAAGAAGAAAGATGAATGTGGACAGAGGGATTCACAGTAATCCTCGGGCTTAGGGCTCAGTGCACTGCAGCTGCACAGGTGATTTAAGTCCTATTCTGCTTCATGAATGCTGCAGACAGATCAATAAGGCTTTCCCTTGGTATGTAATAAACATCATCTCCGACCCAGTGATTCTTAAATGCTTCATCGGAGCCATTCTGAAGCGCTGGCTGACTCACAGGCAGCTCATATCGCTCTAAATCTAATGTGGGACCAATTCCAGATTGCTTCATTTGTCTGGTTCTTTTTTCCCACATTTTCTACCATGAATGTATTTCACTTATGTCTTCATATCAGCCCGCCCAACCCATGACTCTTTGAGAAGGAGCCGCATGCTGATTCATTGGATCATTCACTGACGTGCTTGGGTTTTAATGAAAATCTTACATTTGATTCTCACACAGCTGCACACTGCTGAATAGGGTTGGGTATCGTTTGGGTTTTTTCCGATACCAGTGCTAAAACGATACTTTTAAAATGGTGCCGGTGCCTGAATCGATATACAGCCGTTTAACCCTTGTGTTGTCCTCCAGTTTTATCTGTAAAGTATAGATTATCACCCCATTCTGTGTTACATCTTCTTAGCCAACTTCATTCCAACCTATTACCACTAGTGTTACACTTATTTCTGGAATTCATGGTCAATAAACCACATTAATATGAACTTATACCTACTTTCTGAGACAAAAAGCACAAATTATGAATTATTTTGACTAACTAAAATCAGAGGATGTGGAGTGGATCACACACTGGTATATGTCAACGTTTAGTCAGGAAACTGTTTTGAAACCATTTCAATTTCTTTTCAAATGCTATAAAGTTGTAGCCTGACAAGCCCAACCTGCATCCAGATGTTGGGTCTGGGAACTCACCATTGGCAGGGCTCAATCCGAGGGGCGGGATAAACGGCAATAGGATAGCGCTACAACCAATCAGAGCGCCGAAGAAGGTAGTGGAGCTAGTTGATAGATTAAACTTTTGTCGTATCCGCTCGGCAAAACTCCGAACACACAGAATGACTTCAGTGCCGTTCTTTGTTCTTTTCTCAAATAAAAGCTGAACTCCAAGACTTCCAGAGTCGCAGCCAAAGCCGATTCCAAAGATATCTTCTTTGTTTTCTAGTAGGGGGGAATTCACGCAGAACCGTCGCAACTCTGCTGTCATTATGTTAAGCCCCGCCTACCGACTCCATACAAGATGTGATTGGCCCGGCCAGAGTTTTCCAGCTTGCAAGCCAACGGAGAGTTGCTAGACAATCCTGGCTGCAAATTACATTATACATTACAGGGTGCGTCTAGATTTCTAGGCTAATAAAGTTGAATAAAACCCCCACAATTCAATGAAAGTAATGATCCGATACTTCATTTTACTTGCAAAAAACGTTGCATGGAACCGTATTATTTTTGAATCACTTTTTTTTAAGTAACCTATATTTTTGATACAGAAACTTCAAAAACGGGTCAAATTTCACCCAAGGACAACAGGAGGGTTAAAAAATTAATAGTAGTAGATTGATAATTAGGGCATACAGAGATGCCAGGAGTGAAACTTAGAGTTGAGTCACACTGAGACGATCCTGAAACATTGATAAGTTTGATTTTTGATGTTGAGAGGGCCCCCAGGCCTAAATGGTTAAGCCCTATTAGCTCCTCTCTTGCAGGTATGTGTAATTGATAGGCGGAGCCGTCCACTTGGGCTGACGGGGAGCACCTGGGCCCAATGCTCCCAGTCACTCTATAAGCTGACACTAAGCTGCGTCGCTCCCTTTATCTGCCAAGGTCCTCCGAGCCAGTTAGAAAAAATTTGAAGCATGCATGACTTTGATGTTCATCTTCAGCATTTCGCTCTGCTGTGTTAAGAATGTGTGTTTCGTTTGTGTGTAACAATTTGAAGACTTTTCTATCCCCCTCTCTTAGCAATAAAATAAAATATGTACAGCCTACATTAACCCTCCTGTTGTTCTCAGGACAAATTTGACCCATTTTCAAAGTTTCTACATAAGAAATTTGGGTTTCTTTCAAGCAAACTGCCCAAAAATAATGTGTGTGGTTCCATACAAAGCTCTTCACAAGTCAAATTAGTTAACAGTTTACCATACTTTCATTGCATTTTGTGTGTTTTCTTCAATATTATAGCATATTTCTGCTTTTTATATTAAAAAATTTGATTTATTGACCATGAATTCCAAGAATAAGTGTAAAACATTTGTGTATAAGTTGGTGTTAGTGGTGTACTGGTGGTTGTGGAAAAGAAACAGTGTCAAAAACATTGAAAAAAATTGACAAACACATTGGAAAAAAAACAAAAAATGTTAGAGAAGCCTCTAAAAAGCTAAACTTCAAAAAAGTGCCGGTTGTGATACAAGAAATAAGAGACAACTCTTGTTGCCACCTATTCGTACATCCTCGTCTCAGTTTAGTCTTCACTTCAGAAGAGCTAAGGTCTTTAATTTTCTCCAGAGAGAGAAACTGTGTTAATCCCTATCACGGAAATGGTTCCCTATAGGGCCATTCTGTACTATATAGTCCACTATAAAATACCCACAGTGCACAGCTAATTTGAGCGTACATACGATGTGCCCTAAATGCAACCTGATCTCACAGAATTCCATGAAATGAACAAGGCCCCTTAACTCAAAATCTGTTGCAGTTTCACAGAATTGCAAAACATTCTGTGATGGGCCCATGGAAGAAATCCGTGAAATGAACACGGCCCATTAAGTTAAGGAAAAGGTTGTTGGTGTGCGTTTCCATGACACGCGGGACAACAACGGAACGGCTAACCGTTCGTGATCATTTCACGGAATTCTGTGAGACCAGGCTGCTACACGTTACTCCCGAATACCACAATGCAATGCAGTCGTGTTTTCCCGGAGGAGGAGAAAAAGAAGCAGCAGAAGTCATAACGGAAACTGAAAAGGAAAAATGGAGCGGGCTTTAGTTTCAAAACAGTGGAAATGTAACATGCAAACTATATAATATACAACCTGTTTCTATTCTCCGGAGCGCTCGGTTTGTTTCGTAGACATATTAGAAGCATTTTAGTTTGAGTTTGTTTACATGATGCTTGGAGCGCCCGCCTCCGTCTCCACAAACAATGGGCGCATCTCCTGACGCAAGTCACGCAACGATGTGTTTTCGGCGTGGTGTCCGAAGTCTAGTTTGGTTGTTCCCAGTGTTCGAACTATACCGTGGCCTTCGGGGGAGCCCATTTGTTATACTTACTTACTTACAATGACTTACAAAGATACATAACGGCTACGAGTGTATGCACTATACAGGATTAACTCTATTATACTTCATCAACAGGAATAGATAGGTCATACAGCAAACAGCCATCCACAAATAGTCGATAACAAAGCATCAGGCTGTCTTTGAGATTTCACATGAACAACGGTTAAAGTTACTCAGGCTACCGAAGAATACCATAATAAAGAGCTTCCATCCTTAACAAACAGCCACGTATATGTGCTCTTCCAGTCTCTCCACTGCTGGTTGTTCCAATTTAACGGGAGAGAGAGGAGCAACAGGGGTTAGGATGGTGACGGGCCTCTGACGAGCTGTTACCACCTACATCTTCAGCCAGAGCCCCCTTTGCAGCAGGTGAATCAGTCGTGCTATTAACGTCATTGCTACACAATTTCTTGTAAAAACCTAAATTAATTAAACTGCCTTGTTTTCTTTTTGCAATGGCTATATGATGCTTACTGCAGAATGAATTTCAAGGACTTTGCGCGCCGATTAATGGCCTCCAACGTTTATATTTTTCCTACAAATCTTTAGTTTGTGTTAACAAGTACTAAACATGAATTGAATTTGCACCGCAGCGCCGCCACGCCTTGATGCTCATGACACGAATGGCATGTATAGTTATCTTTATTGAAGTGAATTAGGTTTAAATCGCCGTCATGCAAGAATTAATGATATTTTTGCAATTTTACACATTATAATCCACGATGATCGCGTTACACAACTGAAATTGCACATCAAACCTCTGTCTCTCTTCAGTTTTATTTGCCTTTTGGTTTATTATCATTTTCGATTTTCTTTTGCATATTTGGCTCCTCTAATCAGGGGCGGATCTACAGGGGCGCAAGGGGGGGCAGCTGACCCCCCACTGTAGGGACCTTTGCTTGTAAAAACAAACTGCCACTATGTGCACAGGCTTCTTAAAACATTGAAACAAACAATTAATGTATATTAATTCATAATAAATAATAATAGTAGATGTAATCTTAGTCCCCTGCCCCTCAGCGGCGTTCGCACATTCTGGCTCGCACACAGCGAGTCTGCTGCGGTGTTGTGGCCCTGCATCCCGCGACCGGACTGGAGCGACCGAGCTGTCCCTACCCCCCTCCCCCCCCGAGCCTCTGAAAGTGAAGTCAGTTTCCCCAGGTGAAGTTAAAACACACGTTTCATGTAAAGTTAAATTTGTAATAATTATAATGTCTGCTAAAGGCGAGTCAGCATCAACAACAGCGCGTCCATTACGTTAGCCCAAAGTCAAATCGCTCCCTCCTGGTTTGTAAGCGCATTCTGCTGTTTGATTAGTTTGATTTCAGTAAAGACAAGAAGAGCATAATACAAAATATTACAAACTGGCATGTTTGAATTCATAACGTTTACAGAGGGTCGCCGTTTCGGTGGCGTTACGTTACAACACGGTACACAGTGGTTGCTGAGACCGATCATTTGTATATGATTAGTTAAGGAGTAGGCTACTATAAAATCCACTTCCTCTCACATATCACGACAATAACGCTGCACAAATTAAACCAGGCAACATCATTTACTGTCAAACTGGGAAAACCACAAATACAACGGGGTTAAGAAGGCTAGTCTAAACATAACTGATGTGTGCATGTAATAAATCTCGTCTTTTTTAGGCTACTTATTAGCTACAGGGCCATACAGTCTAATGTAATAGAAGAATAACAAGAGCTTTTCACATCTTGACTTTTGCAGGCCAGAGTAGCTGGAGATATTAGCTGAAGCCTAAAAGTGGGGATATTGCCAGCCAAGAAAATCCTGAGATGTGCACAGGAGGAAGAGGAGGAGGGAAATGAAGAAGGGGAAGACAGTAAACTGGAGAGACCAGGCAGGTCAGAGCAGGAGAAGACCACAGAAGGAGATGTAGAAATGAGTGAAAGAGAAGAGGGAAAGGAAGAATTGACAGTGAAGGATGAAGAGGAGGCTGCAGGTTCAGAGAGAGGGACAGAGGCAGAGAGTGATCAGGAGGAGGCAGATGAAGATGACAGAGAGGAAGAGGAGGCTGCAGTTACCCCTGACCATATGGTTGGTTTATATTCTCCTTACATATAAATTGCAGTACAGTAACATGTAACTGTAACGGGTTTTCAGTTTTTGGTTATTTCTATTCTGTTGTATATGTTATAGGGTTAGATATGTAAATTTTTACATATACAACAAACGTTCACTCTTCTCAAGACACTTTACAGATAAAGTAGGTCTAGACCACACTCTTTAAGTTACAAAGACCCAACAATTCTCCCAAGAGCAAGCATTTGGTTCAACAGTGGCGAGGAAACATCAGACAGATCCAGGGTCTTGGTGGCCGCTGGTTAGATACAGATGGATACAGATATACAGTTACAGAGAATTATGATTCAAAATAATGGTAATTATAGTAACAAAAAAGATAATGGAACTATGACTAGAAATAATAGTTGTAGCAGTTTAGGGCATAGCAGGGCGTAGTAGGGCATAGCAGTTTACGTATGGGGGTTTCCATGTACCGTCTTCCCCTGCCACCCTACCAGGATCTCTCGCTACCCCTTTGCCCCCCCATGTAAAATTTTCTAGATCCGCCACTGCCTCTAATCCAACCAGCTGCTATGAACTCTGAATTGAGTTGGACGTGGGCAGACAGCATCTAATGATAATCTGTCACAGCAGGTTTATGTGACAAGCAGAGGTCAAACTCACTGTCATCTGGACCCGAGTACTGACTGTACAGACTGTGAAAACTAATTTCTCCAGTGGAGAATAAGGACTATCTATCTATCTATCTATCTATCTATCTATCTATCTATCTATCTATCTATCTATCTATCTATCTATCTATCTATCTATCTGTCTGTCTGTCTGTCTGTCTGTCTGTCTGTCTGTCTGTCTGTCTCTCAGTCTGTCGTTTAATATGTGAGTCACATAAAGTTTAGGTGACTTTCAACTTTTGTGTTTAGTCAAATGTGGCACCAAAGCAATGGACTATAACGTCATTCAACACATTCCCATGAACAGGTTTGTATGATTATCGTAAGGAAACGTATTCACAACAATTCGTATGATTTTTTGAAATTACGGTGACCGCCGAACGGTAACATGACGGTCAGTCGGCTACCGGTCATTGTGAGGCAACATTCGTTCAGTCATTCAGCCGGCAAAACGACTTGGAACGATTAGAATAAAGATTGTGGTTTGGGTTAAAATACCATTCTCCTTAAGTAGTACTCCCAGGACACATACACCCATTTGCTGGGTGAAACTCTTGTGTTTTCTCCTTAACTTCTTCAGGACATGAACACCTGTTTCCTGGGTGAAGGTCTTGTGTTTTCTCCTTAACTTCTTCAGGACATGAACACCTGTTTCCTGGGTGAAAGTCTTGTGTTTTCTCCTTAACTTCTTCCAGGACATGAACACCTGTTTCCTGGGTGAAAGTCTTGTGTTTTCTCCTTAACTTCTTCCAGGACATGAACACCTGTTTCCTGGGTGAAAGTCTTGTGTTTTCTCCTTAACTTCTTCCAGGACATGAACACCTGTTTCCTGGGTGAAAGTCTTGTGTTTTCTCCTTAACTCCTTCAGGACATGAACACCTGTTTCCTAGGTGAAAGTCTTGTGTTTTCTCCTGAACTTCTTCCAGGACATGAACACCCGTTTCCTGGGTGAAAGTCTTGTGTTTACACCTTAACTTCTTCCGGGACATGAACTCCGCTCCCCGGCTTGAAAGCTTGAGTTTTAGGAGCCAAACATCCACTCCGACCTCCTCCGAACACAGATCTTGTGAACTATGAACCCGGTCTCCTGGGTTAATGTTCTGTGTTGTGTTGTTTGACCCATCCACCACCCCAACCAACCTCCCTATGTCATCTTCTCATTGACGTTACTTTGGCGTTGTAATCCATGCCACCACCACGTTCGTGATCATTTCACGGAATTCTGTGAGACCAGGCTGTACAGTCTCACGCTTAACATTGAGCTGCAGCGTTTTAATGAATGGAATCTTAGGCAGTTTTATAACAACGTTGAAAAATGTTATCACTAGTAAATCATTTAAGTTTAGCAGCCATTGGGAGAGCAAAAAGCAAATTTTGGACCCTGATTGTCTGTGGTGCTGCTTTCCTTCAAGTAAAGACATAAAGGACTTTATTCCAGTGTGTGTACTAATTAATGAAAACGTATTTGTTGCTCTTGCTTATTGCTATCATTTGGCTCGTCTCCATTTTAACACAAATCACAAACTCTCGCAGGTACGCTGCTGCTGACGAACGCTTTACTTGTGATGTATTCACACACAAACACAACATCTGTCTTCTTACAGTATCTCCACTCTTCAGAAGTGGCTGATCACGAGGAGTTAAATATAAAGTAGCTTTGTGTGATTAAATACACAGGAGACAGTTTAAATAGGATGTATTGATCAGGAAAAGAAAGGTTTAAAGGGAAGGGTTTAAAACTGAAATGATCCATTATCAAAGCGTGCCAGTTCTCCACTCACTCTCTGCACACGTCTTTAAGTATTAAACAGCGGATCAATAATGTTGATTAGTGCTGTGTAAATGTTTATCCTGCAACATATTTTACAGCAGTGAGCAATTAATGGAGGTTATTTAGAGTCACATTCACTCTGTAAGTCTGCACCATAAGCGGGAAATGAATGAGTTTATTTGAATGAAGTTATGTGCTGAATCAATAACTTATTCACTTTTTTTTACTTACTAATAATCATCTATAAAAATCCTTTTCTGTTACTGTGTCCTGTCTTTGTTCACAGGTAACAGCTTTACAGTCAATCACATTTACATATAGTTTTGGGTTTAACAGCCTAGAATCGTATCTAGTATCCAAGCCACGTATTGTATATGAGGCCTCCTGCACACTGGTTGCGTGTCGTGAGCGTGGTATTTCTGTTGCGTGTCAGTTACGTGATGGCTGCGTGGCGTTTTCTATGTCTTTGCACACCAGAAATGTGTCTGACGTGGCGCTGCTGCTGCTAGCCTTGTCTGTACACATGTATGTTTCTCATAAACAAACATAAATATATACTGATTTGATTACAGCAAAGACAACGTCGGCAAAATAGGCTACTGAATATTTCGTTCTGTATTGACAGGTGGTATATTTGAAAATCAATCATTCTTTTTTTTTTTTTTTTATTACATTTATATCTGCATTCATGTCAAAACCTCGAGACTTCCAAACATCAACATATCATTTATTAAATGTATTTGTGTCAAAATGACAAACATCTTTTCGTTTTCTATTTTGCCTGGAAACGCTTCCAACACGCTTGTGTGTCGCGTGAAAAATGGGCGTCGGTCCTATTTATAGCATGCATGCACCTGAGACGTGCGTGTCACGCAGGCAGTGTGCACGCTCTAACCTGTTAACATGGGAGCCCAAATAAAAACGGACACGCCACACAGCTGACACGCTCACGCCACGCAGCCAGTGTGCAGGAGACCTAAGGGTGTATTGATGATGACAACAGGTGATCCATTTTAGCACTCCAAAAGAACTTAGACATATGAATTTAGCGTATATCTGAACATACCAGCAACTCAAGGCAGATTTATGCTTCTGCGTTAAATCGACGATGCACGTGGCTTGGCCGTGTCTTGGTAGCGTTGCATTTCCCCCGACTCATTTCCTGGTTCTCCTTCTCCATAAACAACATGAAATCAAGGAGAGGGTTAACTTCTCCTGCTCCAGATTTCCCACTGTGGTCAGAAAGAACAGGGGAGACACTTTGGTTCTCTCACTATGACTCTAGAGTCGGTACTCGCTCTAAAGCTAATCACCATCCCTCTCTCACTCACTCTACCACACACTCACACACACACACATTTTGTAAAGAGACAAAAATGTTGGCAAAAAACGCAAAATTTGTTTCATGAAAGCAACTAAAAACTTTACAAAAAGAGCGACAGAAAGAGACAAAGATCTAAGGGACAGAAACTTTGGAAAAAGAAGAAAAAAAAAAGTCTGAAAAAGTGACAAAGTAATTAAAAAAACAACAAATGTATTAATTTTGATGTGCTGAAACTTTTTGGTAGCGGAGACAAATTACCAGTCTACAAGTTGCAATTAAGCAACATCATACAAAAGGGTGCTAAATCATTATTGGCACGACAGTGATGTGGCTAGGACTGAGGGAATGTGCACCAACCAAGGCTAAAAATGTTACACACCTGGAACCCTGTGATTGTACTTTAATAAGAGCACATTACACGTTACAATATGCATCAATGTGGTGGCAACACATTTAGAAAATAACACTTGTTTGCATGTGAAAGCATCGAAAATACACAAATAACACAGTTAGCATGAGAACTTATTCAGACATTATTAAACCAAAACCCAGATATTATAACAGCAATATATATTTCAACACAATGCATCTTTTATTTCATCAAGTGACAACTTTCTAAACATTTAGCTTTGCTGTGTCGTGTGTACAAATTGATTTCTATCTTTTTTTTGTTCTTAAATATAAACCTCTCTCTTTCTTTATTAACCCAGCAAAGAAAATAAATGTTACTCAAGCAGAAACAGGAATTTCTTTAAAGCAGCGTTCCCTCATGCCACGATCAGCTTACACGATTGTTTTGTCTTTCACGACAGTCACTATGTCAGACTAGACAGACATAGTGTTATAAATCATTGCTGTGTTTTTAAGAGTGGCAATACTACTTGAGATAACTCTTGTTATGATTTGATAAATTGAATTGTGCGGAGGAAGGTCTGGCTAGTCCACACAGCATTCCTGGATGGGAGAAAACCATGCTCTGGTTTATTGGCAATACTTTAAACCAATCACAATCGTCTTGGCGTCTCCGGCTAAGCTCCGGACGGAGCCACGGTGCCTCTGCTAAATAGTCTCTGGAAGGAACTTCTTTTGGTGGAACATGTGTACGTTCAAAAGTAGTTTCAGTCGTGGAACAGAAAACTCAGATTGGACAGATAGTCTAGCTAGCTGTCTGGATTTACCCTGCAGAGATCTGAGGAGCAGTTAACCATAGTCCTCACAAATCTACCGGAGGTTAGAACGCCAACACAAAGGAAGAGGAAGGTGACGGACATCCTGCTGAAAAAAGGAGTATCGGCCTGAATTTGTGTAGTCTGATCCTGGCATCAGAGAACTCGGTTAACTTTTCTTTTGGATCGATTAAAAGATCAAATTCACACCAGACACCCTCTTCCCATTTTAAGTATGTTTCTTTCGTGCTTTTTCATCCAGAACTTCTGATCCTTTGATCCCCGCTAATTAAAATCTTTAATGTGTTAATTGCACGTTGGTCCCGTTGGCCCCCCTGTACTAACAGGCGTAAAGTTTACCTCTGGGTATTTATCACAAAATAAGGCCCTAAGGCCTGTCAACTCGGACTCCAATTTATTAATTCCTGCGCTTTCTTTCATCGGACTTAAGTTTACCAGAAGACAAGGATCAATCTGAGACGAAGAGTTCAGTTAAGCAAAGTTTACTGAGTCCAGCATGAGAGTTACAGCACAGCTGTAGGTTCACAAACTGAGACTAAGTTTCCTTAGCGACAGACATAAAGTGCTGGTCTACCGCAATGAGTGCCGATCTATTCTCCCTCTCAAGCTTTTGAGAGGGGGGTGTCTTCTTGTTTTCTAGACTTGTGATCTTCTTATCTTATCTGTCTGTTACATAATGCATTCTTATGCCATAAAAGGCTTAATCTATTGTTAAAGGCTTAAGCTTAACCTTCTATGTGTCAGAGACATTTCCTTGAGCCAGATCCTCAATGACTGCACACAGCTCTTTTGCAACGAACACAAATACCCACATGTTGTTAAAAAAAAAAAAAAATATTTCTACACCTCCATTCACTGATTTCCTGTTTCCATGTCTGGCTGTGATTGGACGTGTAGTTAACGGGGGCCGACAGCCGTTTTACTTAATCTTATTTGTTCAGGGAATATTGGCTCCTGTTCCACTCGACAAAGAGCTTCTCATTCATCAGACAGCTCCACCTCTGGAGGTGTGATGGGTTTAATTAAACCGCTCAGTGATGAGACCATTAAAGAAACGTAAATGATACGATACACTCTGATTCATTTCTCTCATTTTAAACGACCGTCAGATGACATTACACTCTTATGTTTAGTTAGAGCTTTTTGGTTACACTTTACTTGAAGGTATCTACATAAGAGTGACGTGACACAATCATGAACATGTCATAAACATTATGAACACGTCATAAACGTTTGACATAATGCTTCTTTTAGTAAGTGGCATTCAGTTTTTGTCATGACAAGTTATGGTTAGAGTTAGCGTTCATGACAGTGTCATGTCACTCTTATGTACAGTAGATACCTTCAAGTAAAGTGTTACCAAGCTTTTTATAATTATGACTTTTGAACAATTTTGAAAGATATGTACACTGAGGGTTTTCTGTTTTGCCTGTCTGTAAATATACATGAACACGTTAAAACTAAACTAAACCGAGCTTGCTAGACCCACTGTTCCTCCTGTTAGTTTCTGCAGAGCTGATTTCCTACATTTCATCAGAGAACATGTACATTCAGCTGTGGGTTACATTTTACTTTCTCTTTTAACCCGGCAAAGGAAATAAACGTTGCTCAAGCGGGGTCAGCCCTATGTTCCCACAGCCTTATGTTCCTGCATTTCTAAGATTTGTCTTAAAATTAGGCCCTATGTTAGGTTTAGGGTTACATTTCATCTGTAGTCCATTGCTACTGGATGGGAACATAGGGCCTAATTTTGGGAAAGAAATCTTAGAAATGTGGGAACATAGGTCTGTGGGAACATAGGCACGCTCCCAGTCAAGCAGCATGAGGAAGTTCTCCAGGCTGATTTTCAGGTTGTTCCCTCATTTTCACTTCAATTAACTTCTCTCCTTGATTTGGAGAAGTAAAAGATTAAATTCACACATCACCTTTGAATGCGCTGTATACATCTCCAAAGAATGCCTCTAAAACCTGAATAATACCGGCATTTCACACGTCTTAATCAGAAACTGCTGAGGGCGCCACCACTACAAATGCAACCATGAATCGCACTTGCTGTTTGAACAACTAACTTATGAAGCTGTGTGGCACTTTGACTCTGATACACACACAACACTTGGTTTGAGTCTTTTCATTCATTTGTTAAGGAGAAGAAATGTAAAAAACATCACCGGACTTGCTAATTATCACTTGGTTTCAAAGGCGTCATTTATATGCCCTTGCTTGGTTTGAGTCTTTTCATTCATTTGTTGAGGAGAAGAAATGTATAAAACATCACCAGACATGGAAATTATTATTTTCCAACAAGAAACAACAAAAGTGGCCCCATCACATCTTGTATAGCTGCATTAAGCTGTGGTCTATAATTTGGTGGATTTATCTCCGTATAATTGCAGAACATAAATGGTATAATTATCTTTTATTATTTCCCCCTCATTGATGTCATTTCTCTCTGCAGTGGACTGCTATTCCTTTATCTATATGTGCATGTGTTTGCAAAATATCACAAGAAATGTATTCAAGAATATAAAAAGTAATTTGTTCCGCCGTGTCCATTCCTACCAGTGCTGACCTGAAATGCTTCGTCTGAACACCGCAGTGTGACTGCACAGCTCTCTGCATTAAATTAGGGAGTTGATGGGAGAGCGAGGGGAGGAACACGGGGGGGAGGCAGTCAGAGAGGCTGGCGGGGCAGATAAAGAGGAGATGGAGGAGAGAGGTCGAGTCAGGGAGACAAGGGTACAAGAGGTGGAGAAGAAGACGGAAAAGGAAGCCATTATCAGAGTGACTTATCATTTTTAGCATAATAAGTACTCAGCTAATTCTATGCTTGGGTGATCAAATTAAATGCCTGGCCCATTTTAATGACTTGTATGCACAGTAGTTTCCACTCTATCCAAAATATCTCTCACACACAGTTTGTGGAAACTCAGGAACGAGTGTAACCGCTGCTGTTACATTTCCCTGGGACTGTTTCGGGGACTCCGTACCGGCTAGAATATAACACAATTAATTAACCCTCCTGTTGTTTTCATTTTACTTCAATGCAAAGTTTTTTCAAAGTTTCTAGATGAGACATTTGGGTTTTTTTTCAATTCAATTTGGCCCAAAATACGTGGATGGTTCCATAAAATGCTCTTCACAAGTGAAATTAAGGATAAACTCTCTACTCTCATTGAATTTTGGGTGTTTTAGTTTTATAGCATTATCCTGACTAAAATTTGACGTATCTGTGACTATCCATTGCCTTAATTCCTCTGATCTTAACTATTGGTCCAAATCATTCATAGTTTATGCTTTTTTCTAACACAAAAATTTGATAATTTCATATAAATGAGGTTTATTGACAATGAATTCAAAAATAAGTTTAAAACTAGTGTTAATAAGTGTGTTGTAGAGGTGAATATACTGGTGGTAATGAGGGAAAAAAAGTGTCAAACGTTGAAAAAAGTGCCAAAAGTTGAAAAAATACACCAACATTTTTTGAAAAAAACCTACCAAAAAACGTTGAAAGAAGCAAGCAAAACATGGGGAAAAAAAGTGTTCATTTTGACCTGGGAGGACAACACAAAGGTTAAAAAAGCTTAGTTAACACAAATATAAACATATGTCCAGATCATAGACTGTATAAAAAAGATAGGTGACGCATCTCCACTTCCTCCCACCGTACATAAAATAAAGCAGAAATATGTTGTAGTTTAGGAGCCAGAGTCTGCGCAGTAGTGATTGGGCAGTGGAGCCGCGGTATCGACGTCCCACTCATTCACCCGCCCTACCAATCCCAGCTGTCAATCATGACGTTTCAGCCCCTTTTTATAGCATCAAATAACTAATAAAAACCTAACTGATCAGAAAAATTAACACTTGGACAAACATCAGTGTAGGAGCCACCTATTGTATGTTGATATGGCCTCATTTATGTTGTTTGTTGATTATTGTGTTGTGCACTAATATTGTAGGTCACATGTGTCAAACTCAAGGCCCGCGGGCCAAATCCAGCCCCTCGCAGATTATGATCCGGCCCACATATCAATTTAGGTTCACAATACATTTCGGCCCACCTAGTTTTTGTCACTTTTTCCGACAATTCTGTCACTTTTTCCAATGTTTTTGTCACTTTTTCCAAACTTTTTGTCACTTATTCCAACATTTTGTCACTTTCCCCAATGTTTGTGTCTCTTATTCCAACATTTTGTCACTTTTTCCAATGTTTTCGTCACTTTTTCGTCACAATGTTTTGGGGCACTTTTTTTCTATAATGGCCAAGGAACTTTTTCCTAACTTCTTTAGGACTTTATGTGGACCAAACTGTGAGTGAGAAGACTATATGACACGTGCAATAATACAGTCAAAGATATTTAACTTTTTCAATTAAATAAACACAGGTCAATAAACTGAACAGCGTGGCCCTCTGGGAAATTGAGTTTGACACCCCTGTTGTAGGTGGTGGGTGTTTTCATTGCGGTTTGAGACGAAGTGATGACATTTGTTTGCTTCACCTGGAAGGGAACACTTTCTGTTGAACGCACTTATTTCGACTCACAAAGTAACTTTACATTTGATAACTGCAGTGCTAGTTGTATTTTACGTGTGGAGGAATAAATCATTGCAATACAATCTTGAGCGCGTCACAGTGTGTTTATTCATCTCTCAGTGTTTGGTCCCTGACGGCAGCACTTTTTTGGACTGCTTACAGCCGCAACAATCAGTGTTTTGGCTTGACTTTTACGGGGGGCTGTCCAAGATGTCGTCCATGTTTATAGAGTCTTGCAGGATGACATCTTTTTTAGGGCTAACCCTGAAGTTAGTATCACCCCTTTTTCATTCAACAAAAAGCCAATTAGATTTTTCTGCTGCATGCATTGAGCTCAGGCTCGTACATGGGTGGGGTAGAGTATGCGCAGTGGGGCAAGGAGGCATTTCATTGGTTCTTTGAAAGCGGACCGCAAAGCAGTGATTGGTGGGCGTTTTACAGGATTACAGCAGCTACAGATGACAATTTTTTTGGCTCATTTTTTAGGGCCCATTAGACAATTTCAAACAATATAAAAGAGTGTATATTGGAAAAAGTTACCAACCCTGCCTTCAATACATACATTATTAAACCTGTGACCTTTTACTCATCGACTAAACCTGATGTGTGTGTGTGTGTGTGTGTGTGTGTGTGTGTGTGTGTGTGTGTGTGTTCTTGTAAAGCTGTCTTTGTGAGGACCAGGTGCTTTGGATGTTTCAAGTTAGGACATTCTTGAAAAGTGAGGACAAGGACTGTTCTTTTTTTGTTAGTCAGAAGTTTGCCTCTTAAGCTTGTGTTAACCACAGACTTTATTTATTTAGGCATCTAACCAAAACCCATCCAAAAAAAAGAAGAAGAAGAAGTGCAAAAATGTGGCTAGCTCATTTCCTGGTTTTAGGACTCATTGCTGCAGCACTCTATATACAGTATATGATCTTTGTTTGTTCACTGCTGGTGAAAAGCTGCATAATTCAAGGAACTCATACCATTAAAATTAGCTCCTATCAAACACATGAGTTGAGAAATGTTCTACCACCATTAAGTCAGGCAGAAGTGGACAACATTGATGTGTGTTCTCTGTCTCTGTCGTCCTCTGCCGTCACCATTACAGCTGTTAAGAGCATCCCTTTTGCTTTTTAAAGACAATTCACACTAATAACACTGTGCAGCTCCTGGTGGAGACAATCAGAGTCACAGGTTAAAGGTGCAGTAGGTAAGACTTAAAAAAATAACTTTCTGTAATATTTGCTGAAACTGACCCTATGCCCGAGTAGAACTACATAAAGCAGATAATAAAAAAGAAAATCCGGCTTCTCTGGCACCTACTGTGATTTGCAAAAATCCACCGCTCCTGGGGGGTGTGTCTAACTGCATGTCAATCACTGCTCAGTCACACGCATTCATTCTCCCTTGTGGGGGGAGGGACTTAGGAGAACGTTTTGCCCTGTGGAAAATGCTGTCAAAGTGAATCAATGAACCCTTTCTTCACTTTCTCCATAATGTCTGCGAAAGTCAGCTGAAAAAGCTTCCCCCCCAGATAATGACATGTCATACATTTTGAGGAGCCAACAGTTGTCTCGCCACCCACCGCTCTTTACATCTGGCATATTGACAGCCACCAACAGGTTGACACCCACTTAACTATACTGTAATTTCAGCTCCACTTACACCTGATTGTCTATTTAGGAGCTAGAAGCCTGGGGTGGCAAGCAGCGGTTAGTCTGCCCTGACACATGTATTTTAAAGTGGCTTACAAAAAACATTTTCTATTTCAGTATGAGGATATTGCTGCAGTCTGGGACTCACAGTCTTACATAGGAACATTTATTATGTGTTTATGAGATTCAAGCAGAATTTCCCAACACAAAAACGTGAAACATGCCCTTCACTGAAAAACACATCAAATATCTAAGGAAGTAAAACAAAAACATCAAAAATGTCACATAATCATCTTTGTTGTGTGTGTGTTTTGAATATACAGCACATCGATATTCATCACCTGTCCGTTCATGCCAAAGCAGCAACACAGCACAAAGCACTGACGCTAACTGTATACATTGAGCTGTTAGTCTGTGCATCCACCAGGAAGAGCTTTTTAGGCTGTCAGGTTCTTTTTTGCATGTTTAAAGGAGCTTGGAGAAGATTGTGTCAGATTATCCCAACACATGACAGACAAGTGATTTTACTTTAGTTGGAACATTTCGAATATTGAGTTACCCTGAAAAAATGTTGCTCATCACTGATGGATGTCACATCATCTTTGCTTGAAGAAGGTCTTCATTATATGTTATGTAGTTTATGGGAGGGGAAATAGAGACAGTGTTCAACTGGGGCTACAGTCGCATCTTTTACAAGAATTAAACACAGCTATACCTGGTGAACCCAGAGAAAAAAACAGAGCCACAAACCAAACCTTTATCTTTCCTCCACACAGATATTTTGGTGTACAAGGTTTTGGGTAGTTTTTATCTGCTACAAATCCATTTCATTCATCTCCAAAATAGTTGTATAGCTGGAGTTCAGAGAGAGAGTCAAACGTTTAAACCTCCAATGATCACAACATTCTCCGAAATATCCTTGGATAAGACAGGGACTCGCTCACGTTTCTGAGGTCTCTGACCCTCCTTATCAAGAGACAGCAGACAAACAGACCAGAATCCTCCCTCTCTCCTTGGATCAATGCAGTGTCACCAAATAGATGAAAATGGCTTTTTAGATCAATCGATGATGAGCATTCCAGCAACAGCGAAACAAGCTTTCACAGCAGACATGCTATTTTGGTAACCATGCTGTCAATAATACCGTCCTCTTATCCTTGTAGTTTGTTAAACCTTGCCTTGCAGTTTTAACTTTTTGTAACTTTGATATATACTCCTAGCAAACATTGTGGCTTTAGAAAATAACTATTTTTAGTTTGGGATTTTGCCATCCCCTTTGATGTCTGAACTTGTATTTCCAAGAGGCACTTTTTGTTTGGTTACCAAGTTCAGGATGTAAATGGTGAAGTCCAGTGTGACAGGAGCAATTGGTACAATCATTCATCCGGAACAAGGCCTGTAGAGCTACCTCCATCCATCCACACAAATACCTCTCCTGGTCTCAGGGCTGTACGAGTCATAATGTTTGCAGAAAACTCCCAGGATGAGGTGAAGCTAAAGATAACGCAGCCTCCCACTTCACAGAGCCACTTCCTGTCTGTTGGAGTTGCCATTGGCTGCCGGAGCGTTTTTTGCGGCGTTGCGCGCGGGCTTCTTGACGGAGGTGAGACGGATGTGGGAGGTGCTATGCAGGTAGCTGGCGTGGCGCTCGGGGCGGGTACCTCGACCACATCGCAGCTGACTGAGCAAGCAAGAAGAAGAAGAAGAAGAAAGAGTTAACAGAGTGCACAAAGCTTAAAGGCCTTCAGAAATTTCACAAGACTGCTCAAAATATCATCATTACAGATTTCAAAGGTTTGATTAGACTCCTTAACCCGTGTGTTGTCTTCCTGTCGACCGTGCAACTTTTTTCAACTCAACTCAAAGCTTTTCTGGGTCAAAATTTTAAATTAAAACCGTAACACACTTCGCTTAAGTTTTTGTTACTTTTTTTGAAGTTTTCCCAATGTTCTGAAATTTTTTATGATGTCTTTGTAGATTTTCTTTCTGCGCTTTTTGATATTTTTGTCGTTTTTTTTCCTGACTTTTTTGTCACTTTTATCAATTTTCTTCTTCACATGCTATAAAATTGAATAAAATTCCCAAATTCAATGAAACTAATGAACTGATAATTTATTTTACATGTGAAGAGCGTTGTACGGAAACCATCCACGTTATTTTTTTGACAATTTGGTTGAGAGAAACCCAAATTTCTGATATAGAAACTTTTTGAAAATGGGTCAAATTTGACCCAGAGGACAACATGAGCGTTAATAATAATTACTTCTTTAATTACAAATGGTTTAATTGAATCACAGTGTGGTTTTAACAGAAAGTTAGCATGTTTCCCCTAGGTTGACTGCTTTAGCCTGGCAATACGTCACTTCTAAAGCTAGTTTTTCATGTTACTCCCATTATTTTCTTACAAGCAATGTAACATTTAAAAGGCTATTTTTTAAACAGACTTTAAACAGCCATAAAACGCTACATTACAAAACTTCCAGCACAGTTGACGGAGAACTTTGAGGGCATTCACTGATCTGCTTGGGGCTTGGGAAAACAGCATTTTATATATACTTTGACCAAAATCACGAATATTTTAATTTGATTACATCAAGAACACTACAAAATATTCTCTGGACTAGCTCAACATGTTATGTCGTTCACTGCCAAGCCTGTTTGTAACCGTTACACAACATCTCAATTACTTTTCTTACTTTAGCAGTTTAGATAACACACTCGTCCATCGACTCACAGCAGTTCACGGCGGTGCACATAATGAATAAAGGGGAAACACAATGTATATTTGCCATTTTTGGCAGCCCAACAGGCCTATACAATTACTGGGGAAACACTGGGTGCATGCTGTTACTGTATGATGACATTAAAACAAACGGGAAGAAAGAACATGATCTGCTTCCATTCCAGTTTCTAATATTAAACCTTAAATTGCTTTCCATTTTGGCAAACTGACATGTTAGACTTTTCATCTCTTTATTCTATCAGAAATGGGCTCTTTCTGTTGCAATACTTTGGCTCTGCAAAGGTTTAATAAAAGTTAAGAACTCAGTAATATAGCTTTCAGAAATGACACCAAAAACAAATGGTTCCACATTTCTAAGAATGTTTTTCAATGAAAATTAGGCCCTATGATCCCACAGCCCATATGTTCCCTCATTATGTTGCCCTATGTGAATTAGGTCTTGTGTTCTTACATTACCCTTCAATTTAAGCCCTATCCTCCCACAACATTTTTTAGGGTTAGAGGGATAAATTCTGAAACAAATTTATGAAAAAGGAAATGTGGGAACATAGGCACGCTCCCCCTGAGAGATGTCAGATTATCCCAACACGTGACAGACAAGTGAGTTTGCTTTGGTTGAAAGTAAATGTACGTGGCAGGATTTTTGGAACATGATATATATCATAAAACCAGTAACCAGGGTCGTCTAGCACTTTCTGCGCTTTATGGCTGGTCCACGTGGCGTAGATAGAGGCTACAGCCTTTTGGACATTTTAGAAATCTGGTTTTAAACCTCCAAACTTCTTGTACTCTTTACATAATTGTACTTTCTTTTACAGCCTAATTATCCCAATATATTTATCAAATCAATCTTCAAATTTAGTAAGTGTTGGTTGCTTTTTATTGTCCTTAAGATGATGTTGCTTCTTCTCTTTGTTGTTTAGTTTTTTTGTCTTTGTATGTCGTGGTAAATAAAGGCCGCCCCTTCTGAACTCTCGAGTATAAATAAAGGTTAAATACATGAATGAACTATAGACGAGGGGACTACAGTGTTCAATCGGTTAATTTAGTTAATTTATAATACTTGCTGGTGTAACCTGGAGAGTCTTTTAGCTCAGCTCAAAAGAACAAGCACACGTGTAAAATGTTTCTACATGCACAATCCAACAAATATGGAGCATTAAGTCTTCTACGATTAATGTTTACTTAGTTTTAATTGGACAAGGAAAATGTTATTTACCCTGAAATTAGGGTCCCCTGCTGGAGCTGCTGCCCCCGCAACCTGACCCTGGATAAGCGGACGAAGATGGATGGATAGATGGAGAAATCAAATCAAATCAGGACCTTGTGAATTGGAATCAAATTGATTCAGGAAATCTTTGGCGATACCCAACCCTAATTGTTGCCATTGCAGCAGCTTTAAAAAATTTTGAAATGGGAAAGAAAATGAAACAATTCTTGGTTAATGAGCTCCCCGGGTAAGGAAGGTGAAGGCTTAACATGTCTGTACTTTATGGAAATCCTCACACTTTGGATTTAAAACATAGTTCAGTTTAAACGTTCTTTTGAATAATTAAAAGTAAATACAAAGACAGGTGCATTCAGTGCTTCATGCTACAGCCCCGTTATAATTGCTTCCTGAAGGCATATCTTATTTCCTGTACAAAGCACAAAGCCCATCTCCGGGTTTTAGGAGGATTGTGCCAGAGTTTGGAAGAAGGTTTCCATCTTGCCGAGGTAGAATAATCATGTTTAGTGGAAGTAGCAGCACTCGGAAAGAGTTTTATAAAATGACGAAACTGTGATTGCTTCATCTTGCGACGAGGTTATGGAGTCAATTTACAGTTAAAATGGAAGTTCTCGCTGTCTGATTTATTTATTTTTTTTCCTGAATCATATCCGAGTTCTACAAATGTTCAGCCTTTGGAAAGTTTTGATTACTCTACAGCTGCAATTTAGCATGGTCGGTACACAGACATCAAGACATCAGCAACACCCTGCCAATACTGAGCAGCAGCCTTCCTCCGCTGACTGCAGGCCTTTTGATCCAATATATCTTATTATTTGCATTTTACAGATACAATCAAGAAGCGATCACCCACTGCATGTTTTCCATCTTTTTTATGGTGGATGGATGGATGGATAGATAGATAACGCTTTGTTTGTCCCAAAGCAGTAATCATCTATTTTATGTTGTAAGGCCAGTTAATCTTACCAACAATACAATGTTGAGCATCAAGTCAAACTGCGTGCTAAAATGTGGAAGCTGCTCAGTGACAAACACATATAACCTAAAAATATTGAAACTATTAAACAAGATGTTTGAGAATTTCAGATCTGAATGTTTCTGCATTAACGGTGAAATTCAATAGGAGCTTTAAATTAACTTGGCAAACTATACTTTAAAAAAAAATTACGTCTTCAATAGGAACTAATGAGGCACAAACAGAAAGTCAGAAAGTATTCAGAGGTGGGCTAACACATTGGTTTTGTCTTTTTTCAGTCCGTCAAATATTGGCGCTTTGTCATGGCCCTTGCCGTTTGATACCGACACACAAGGCACCCTTGGGCGTCTGTATAAAATGCATCAGGCTTTCAACTGTAAACCAATCTGCGACAATATTAGACACTCAGAGTAAGTGGTCCAGAAGAAAGAGCCACAAAGTCCATGTATTCAGAATGTTGAGTTGATGGATGGGTCAAACTAACTCAGGACTTTCACCCAGGAGGCCGTGGCTTGTTTCCTGTGCGTCACAGTTATGTTACAAACACACTTCTTTTAACCCTAACACATGATCTTTTCCTAACCCTAACTAAATGATTGTCTTTTTATGGAATTTGTTGGCAATAGGCGTATATAATATTCTGATGGTATGATAACTTTTAGCAAAATATCACAGTTTCAAGGTGTTATCGGGTGATAACACAGAAATGATGTTGGGAGACTTCAAAGATGATGACCAGTCCGATGAGTTCAAATCAAATGCAGCTTTATCCAAACAGTGAACAAACTCTCATGACACCGAGACAACCGTGAGCATACAGACGTGTCTGCCCAAGGGTGACTAACATGCACATCAAAAAGGATCCTTTTTAAACTCTTTTTGTGCTCACACAGCCCAAGATATCTATTTTAGCGCACCAGTTTACTCTTAACCTGCACCTTTTATGGCCGATGCTCCTAATAGATTCTCACATTCCTGGCTCCAATTCCTCTGTGGGAAAGTTGTACCCAAACTCATAATAGATTTACACATTCTAAGCTAGGTTTTTCTGTGAGACCATGTCACCTTAAAACAGACTTGTCCATAGAAGCTCCTTAGAATAGATGAGATGCATTCAAATACCTGCATGCACAAATACCAAACCTATCACAAGGTATTGCAATTACAGATTTAAAAATGTATTATTTTGAAATGTCTGGGTAGAAAAAACACTTGTTTTCCATTGAACACAATGTATTTTATTTTTAAACACACTGCAGACTGGTAGGAGAGGGATTTCTAAACTGCACTTTGTGTGTTTGAAAAAGAAAACAGCTCATACAGCAGGAATGGTATGATGGAAAATTTAAGTGGTTTTGAAACAGTGACTTTTTCAAACCGTGGTATACCTTGAAACCGGTAACCAGTCCATGCTTAGTTGGCAATAAGAAACATAAACAATAATACCAGCCTTATCCTTGTAGAAATGGTTGTTGTATACAACCAATGGATTAAATTGTCAGTGTTATTCGATGTAGTTTAAGAAACTCATGTTTGAAAATAGACCCAACCTGTTGAAGTGTCTGCGGAAGCTCTCGCTGAGCAGGTAGAGGGCGAAGGGGTTGACGCAGGACGAAGAGAAGCTGAGGACTCTGGCCAGCAGGGTGATGACGAGGTGAGCCAGTGACAGATCCATCTGGTGGTAGTGGAAGGAGCGGTACATGTAGAGCACGTGGTTGGGGAACCAGCACAGGGCGAACAGGCCAACGAACACCAACACAATCTTGGCCAAACGCTTCCTCGTCTCCATCTGGATTAGATTAGATTAGATTCAACGTTATTGTCATTGCACAACAACCTGTACAACAAAATGCAGTTCAACATCTAACCAGTAGTGCAATCATTAAAAGTGCTTTTTCTTTATAGCAGTGCTTAAAAAAGACATACAACACAGAATGCAGTATGATCATGTTAGTCCATTATTAAAGTGCATTAGCAAATAAAGTGCATAGAATTCTGAGAAATCAGACAGTCCATAGTCCAAGCGGGGAAGCGCAGGGGCCAGTGTTGGGTCTTAGTGTTGAGCAGCGTTATCGTGTTGTGAAAAAACCTGTTTCTGAGCCTGCTGATGCAACTCCTAAGGCTCCTGTAACATCTCCCAGACATGGAGGAGCAGAGATATAAAAAAAGAAACAAGGAGCGAGCAGCAAGGAGGGATCATCGAGGAGCTATAGGCGAGGATAGAGAGAGCAGCCTTCCCAGAAGCCGTGCAGCTGAAGGAGTTGCTAACTCCGCCGAAACAGCTGACTAATTTATCTGACGCTTCAGAGGAAATGACGTCTCATCCCTCTAAAAACACATTTTGTTGTTTCCTCTCTCCTCCCATGATTTACTTGTGTCTCTCCCGTGCCTCCTTGGTGGGAGGAACTAAGATGCAAGGAAGGGAGTCAAGTGGAAAACTCGAAGGCAATTTAAGCAACATGATATGCAGCGAGAGAGAGATTCAGCAGTCATCACAAATGAGAACTTGGTGTTGTTAATGCGATACAATTCATGTGCATCGCACTGAAAATCAAGGCCCTATTGTTGAGAGACAAACACAAGACTTTCACCCAGGAGACTTTGGGTTGATGTCCCATTTGAAAAAAAAAGGAAACAGAGATTTTTCACGTTCTTTGTCACGTCGTAACCTTCAGGAAGTGAAGTAACGTCTGATTTGAACCTAAACCACCATCTTTTTATCAACTTAACTAAGTAGTTTTGGTGCCTAAATCTAACCAAACTGTGACCATTTCACAATGTTAACCATGTGTTTAAAACAGCGACTGTTACCTTCTCTGGTTTAGATATGAGGAAAACCTCTTCTGGAGGATTGGATGGATGTGTAAACAAAACATGTCCCATGTGACAATGGTTAAAATAATGCAGGTAGAAATTTATAAAATGCTAAAATGCTGAGCTACAAAAGACTTTAGACTTCAGATTTTTACACTGAAGCTTAAAAATCAATCACCCATTATGTCGGAATTGCCAAAAGCAAAAAATGACTGATACAAACTGCTTGCCTAAAGAGCAGTCATTTTACACCAACACTAACTTATTTTGGTGGGAAAATTTTATCATTCTTGACAGGAAAAAAGGTTTGACTCCCACTGGGACCTGAATGCTAAAAGCTTCCTCCAAATGTCTCATGATGAAATGGACGGAAACAGTGCAAGAGATGGACGTTGGACGAAAATGGATCATGTTTAAACATCAAATGCATTAAGCGTCGAGCGAGGAGTTTGCCCTCGTCAGGCGGATGCTCGCAGATTCTCAGAGACATATGGAAAAGGTCAATTATGTCCTTCATATGCACTTTGCACAGGTCAGCTGTCTCAGCACGTAGGGATACAACTCGACACAAACACGTAAAAATGTCAGCGGTAGTTTTCAAAGTGCTTCTCCGTGTACCGCAGACGTCGAACGCATCAGACCTCCTGACCTTATGACGTTCAGCTGGAGGAGTTTGCAGAGCGCAAAAAGAAGAGACCGGAAATGTTCTCTTACTTTGCTCTTGCAGCGGTGGAATGTAACTAGGTACATTTACTCCAGTACTGTACTCAAGTCCAAATGTTGAGGTACTTTACTTGAGTCTTTTCTTTTTATGCCACTTTCTACTTCTACTCCACTACATTTCAGAGAGAAATATTGTATTTTTTACTCCACTACATTCATCTGTTACAGCTTTAGTTACTAGTTACTTTAGTTACTCCACTACATTCATCTGTTACAGCTTTAGTTACTACTTACCTTAAACAACATTTCTGCACACAAAACACATGTAGTTTATAAAATCTGATGTTTTATGCTAAATGAAACTAGCCAACAATATAACTGCCTACAAGTCATGTTCAATAATCAGTACTTTTATTATCATAAAACACACTTGATACAAAGTGGACAGAAACTAAATAAAACTATCAAAAGCCGTCTTGGTTCATCTTTCCACTGTTCCAACAATCACAACTCTGGTTTGGTTGAAATAAATCCTTAATTCACTCATTTACATGTGGAGATATGCTGGCTCTATACACGCTAAAAGTCCTGATTATTTACATGGAGTCTGGTGGAGATATGCTGGCTCTATACACGCTAAAAGTCCTGATTATTTACATGGAGTCTGGTGGAGATATGCTGGCTCTATACATGCTAAAAGTCCTGATTATTTACATGGAGTCTGGTGGAGATATGCTGGCTCTATACATGCTAAAAGTCCTGATTATTTACATGGAGTCTGGTGGAGATATGCTGGCTCTATACACGCTAAAAGTCCTGATTATTTACATGGAGTCTGGTGGAGATATGCTGGCTCTATACATGCTAAAAGTCCTGATTATTTACATGGAGTCTGGTGGAGATATGCTGGCTCTATACACGCTAAAAGTCCTGATTATTTACATGGAGTCTGGTGGAGATATGCTGGCTCTATACACGCTAAAGGTCCTGATTATTTACATGGAGTCTGGTGGAGATATGCTGGCTCTATACATGCTAAAAGTCCTGATTATTTACATGGAGTCTGGTGGAGATATGCTGGCTCTATACATGCTAAAAGTCCTGATCATTTACATGGAGTCTGGTGGTGATATGCTGGCTCTATACACGCTAAAAGTCCTGATTATTTACATGGAGTCTGGTGGAAATATGCTGGCTCTATACACGCTAAAAGTCCTGATTATTTACATGGAGTCTGGTGGGTTTGGTGATGGTGATTTTGGGGCTTTTTCATGTTAAACAAAAAGGATCTTACTCTTTAACAAAAAGGTCTATCTCTGTTGGGATCCTTTCCAGTCCCCATATCTGGATCTTGTTGATAAGTGCTTTAGACTGTATGTTGGGGAGAAGAAATGTGACTAATCTTTTTGGAGTCTGACCCTCGGACATCTCTGCAGCGATGCCTTCAAAACATAATTTGCACACAATAAAAGGATAAGAACAGTTTGCTGGAACACTGAATGGAGGGAGATTTCATTTGTAGAGTTACTTTTCACAACGAACACTTGTTTACTTAATTAGATTCTGCTCTGTGAAGAACAGCCTATCATCATTAAGTGAAACTGTGCCCAGCGGCATTTCACCTAGACTGACTTTTAAAGTTAACCAACAGCAAACTCTGCTGACTGCTGAGCAGGGATCATCTCTGCTCTCCAGTCTGGCTGCTGCTGATTTGTATTTGCTCTGATTTGCTGCCAGTGGTCCGGCAGAGTTTGGCAGTTTTCCAAAGATCCTCTCAGACGCCTGCAGCTTCAGGCCACAACTCATCTGGAAGGGTGGATTATGTGAATGTGTGTAAAAAATGTGTGTGTCAGAGGTATTAATATATACTTTCCTACCTGTATTTCCTTGCATATATGCAACATGTGTGCATGTTATGTCTTTGCCTTTTTATTTTTGCATATAAAAAATATACAATAACATACAGTAAGAAAATGCACTAGAAAAAACCTGGAGGGCTCATAAAAGGAACCCACTTAACATTAAAATAAAGACAGCTGCACAATGCCTGCTACACATTTACAAGTGAATATAAATATTTCAACCCTATAAGGTCTAAGGGATTTTTATTTTTTACATATCTTCCTAAATTCACCTTTTAAGGGTATTTGCCTATAACCTGATGCCTATGTGTTGCGCAATAAATGCAGGTTTCTGTTGAGTGAGGCCCACATTTGTCCTACAGCAATAGGAATATATTCACGACCACTCTTAAAGGACTGGGCCCCCATCATATTAATTGTGTGAATGCTGATTCAGCACCATTCACAGTATTGTTATCTGATTCTTTATTCTTCATCTTTCTTTGGTCACCTCTAACATCTGCATACTTTCAGCTACAAAAATCAAAACGTTCAGCTCTTTAAGCACATGATGGAAATTCTTTAACTTTTTTTTCTGCTTTTTTAAATATTAAGCTTTTTAAAAGTTTTATTTTACATTAAAGTGAATGTAGAAATCTTTAAATCCTCTTCAGGCTTCTTCCTTTTTGAAATGCTTCTCCTCCCACATACTTTCACCTACAGACATCATTCAAACTTCACACTGTTCACATAGCCTTTAGCTATTACAGTTGTATTCAGCTTCATGATATCTTTTACAGTTTTTGTGGTATCACTGTTTAAGTTTAGCGTTTCATTCAGGCTTTTTCCGTGCTAATAATGGAGTGAGTATTGCTTGCTTAGTGGATGATGACATCACAGTGTAGCGACAGCTTTTCAGAAAACCTTAAAATATTCCACTTTTGTTTAATACATTTTCGGTATTATTTAAAGTGCTCATATTTCAGGTTCATAATTGTATTTAGAGGTTGTACCAGAATAGGTTTATGTGGTTCAATTTTCAGAAAACATCAATTTTGTTGTTCTACATATTGCTGCAGCTCCTCTTTTCACTCTGTGTGTTGAGTTCTCTGTTTTAGCTACAGAGTGAGGCATCACACTTCTGTCCTATCTTTGTTGGGAGTTGCACATGTGCAGTACCTAGGTAAGCACTGCTTGTCCGTTGCAGAGTACGAGGGCGTGCCCTGACAGTACCTAGGTAAGGACTACTAGCCAGTCAGAAGCAGAGTATGAGGGCATGCCAAGCTAGCAGCTAGGCGAGCATTATAACGTGTGTTACAAAGTGACAAGTGTCTCTGAAGTAAAGGCTGGACTACAATAGAGCTGTTTGGAGCATAATATGAGCACTTTAACATTTTAATGAAATGTATACTAATTTAAACCATTCCCACTTTTTCAGCTATTCTCACTGCTTTACCTTCTTTTTACACATTAAAACCAGCAATCTATTTTAGCTTTAGCAATTTAGCTTTTTAGCATTAACAAGCATTTTCTGCAGGAAATGCATTTTCTAGTTTACTTCTTATACTTCTATGTTTTTAATGATGCCTGATATGTTTTGTCTTCATGTTTTTTTTTGGAGCTTGAATTGCAAGACAAATTTCGGTGCCTACGTGGCTAAGTGTTATTTTATCTTGAAGAGAAAATTTGGTGCTAAAAACTGTAAAGTGGATGTTCCCTTTTTGAAATTTTTCAAATCTCTTATAAAAACCTTCAGGGCTTGTAAAAGGAACCCACCTAACATTGAAATTACAGCTGTACATGCTTGCCACACATTTACCAATGAACATAAATACAAATATTGCCTTGGACTTCCCCAACAGACAGTCAAGAGTACAGTAGAGGTAGCTGCAGTAGGTAAAGGTATAGACATGTTGTGGTAGAAGTGATTTATCTGATACTCTGTGTGGAGCCCGTTAGCTGAAGGTGTCACCCTAAAAACTCATAAATACTGAAGGGAGAGTCATCAACATGACTCTCTGCTGCAGCCCCATGTGGCTCTGCAGGTCTGAAAGGACACTCTGCAGTGAGGTAGACCTCGACAATCTCGGGGTTAATGGAGAGTCACTGACGAACAAACAGTTAATCATCCGTTGACGCTGAGAACTGAGAGAAGGAGGAGGATCATCAGAGACGCTCACCGAGATGTGAAAAACACACTCTTGATGGTTGATTAGTGCTACGACTGTTGCTGCAGATTAACAATCTCAACTTTGTCTGTTCCATAAGCAGTCATACTTAGAAGTAGTCAACAGTGTTTCAAAGAAAGGTAGAAAAGCACCATTTCTGTTTGCTAGATCTTGAGTAAAAACTACACTCAACAAGTTCTCCAAACCATACGATGATATCGGTCATTAATTTGTTGTTTCTAACCTCTAACATGACCCACAGGAGCGTTTTCCATCCTCATATCTAAACCAGAGAAGGTAACGGTTGCGGTTTTAAACATGTTAACATTGTGAAACGGTTGCAGTTTGGTTAGCTTTAGGCACAAAATTTCCTTAGTTAAAGGGGAACTATGCATTTTTTTTAGCTTCATTTACCTTAACTGAACAGCTTTGGAATCATTGGAATGGTCAAGACCTTTTTTGGGTTGAATGGTGGTCGTCTCGCTCCCCCCTAGCGCCTATCGTCATGGCTGAGCCGGCAAAAAAAAAAAAAAAAAAAAAAGCACAAAGCTAGGAATGCATTGTCGGAGGAACAGAGAAAGAGGAAACGGCAGACTGACCGAGCGAGGAGTCAGACACAAGTAAACATCGGATCTGCGTTTTCCGAATGGCGAGAACTGAAAGAAAAGAATGGCGTACTTGCTGTTGCACTTGTAAGTATCTTTGATCAGAAACTTTATCTGCCACAGAATTTCTTGTCAGCTTGATGTTGGCAAACGCAAGTTGCTTCTGCTCCGACAGCATTCTAAGGCCATTCAGGACATGAACACCTGTTTCCTGGGTGAAAGTCTTGTGTTTTCTCCTTAACTTCTTCTGGGACATGAACTCTGCTCCCCGGCTTGAAAGCTCTGTGTTTTAGGAGCCAAACACCCCCGACCCCAAACTCCTTCCTACGAGGATCTTCACACTCTTATACAGCAGCATTCAATGTGGAGCCGACAGTAATAAATATACGTGGAATACATATGAATCAGAACAGCCTGAAATGGTAAACTCCTAATATGAAGGGTACAGTCAAGCATACAGCTCACAAAGAATAAAGTTGCAAATAATATTGACACACAACTTCTATCTGTATATCCTAAATAGATCTTCCTTTATCCTGCCCAGCCAATAACTTCTCCAACATTAAATATCTCATCAGTACTTTAATGTCTCTCCGTGTCTCCCTTTGTCTTCTCATTCATTACGGTTAAATCCAATCTGTGCTTCATTGTGTGGGAGCGATGCTATCAGAGCTTTCTTAAAAGGGGAAAAGCTTCTTCACTCGCGGGCCGTATCTTCACATCGGTAGAGGTTGGAAGCCAAATTGTACATTAACTGCAGACGGCCACATTAATACCAAACGCCCGCTATCTTATCTGAGAGCAGATCTAATTCATTATATTCCCAGAGATAAGAAAAACACACACACACACACACACACACACACTCACACACTCAGATTTGTCTCTATCTTTGTGGGGACCCGTCATTGATATAATGCCCTATCCCCTTGCCCTAACCTTAACCATCACAACTAAATGCCTAACCTTAACCCTTACCCTAACCTTAACCATCACAACTAAATGCCTAACCTTAACCCTCACCCTAACCATAACCTAATTCTATCCCTAATCCTAAAACCAAGTCTTAACCCTCAAACAGCCCTTTAAACTTGTGGGGTGCAGCATTTTGGCCCCACAAAGCACACACAGAGACAGACAGACAGACAGACAGACAGACAGACAGACACAGACACACACACACACACACACACACACACACACACACACACACACACACATCATAGATCAGAAAACGCTCATATAGGTGTTTTTTGACTTTTGACTGGCTTTGTCATATTTGCAACTATAAGACGTTAAAGGGAAATGATTCAGAATACTTTTTAACTGCCTGATGACGAATGCAGAATACGGTTTGTTTGGGAGACTTTATCATCTGCTAAACAGTGTTTGTATTTCATCTGCAGCCCAACAGGATAACAAGTGCACAAATGACGAAATTTTGGCTCTGCAGTTTTCATAATTTGGAGCATTATGGAAATATAACAACTTCTTCTGTGACTACACTACACTACACTGTGTGTGTGTGTGTGTGTGTGTGTGTGTGTGTGTACACACACATGCACAGACACTGCTCTTTACCAACCCATTCTCACTCCCAGCCTGTAAAACAAATATGGACGCTTGGTCAGTGCCTCTCAGCGTCGGATACGCATAAATCCCCCTTAAGTGTCGACAGGGAAGCCAGAGCAGCAGCTCCACCACGGCGCTGTAAGATGATGTAGTATTAAGAGGGACAACGGTAGAGAGTAGTATGTAGAGAGACAGCAGTAAAGAGTAGTATGTAGAGAAACAACAGTAGAGAGTAGTATGTAGAGAGACAGCTGTAGAGAGTAGTATGTAGAGAGACAACAGTAGAGAGTAGTATGTAGAGAGACAGCAGTAGAGAGAAGTATGTAGAGAGACAACAGTAGAGAGTAGTATGTAGAGAGACAGCAGTAGAGAGAAGTATGTAGAGAGACAGCAGTAGAGAGTAGTATGTAGAGAGACAACAGTAGAGAGTAGTATGTAGAGAGACAACAGTAGAGAGTAGTATGTAGAGAGACAACAGTAGAGAGTAGTATGTAGAGAGACAGCAGTAGAGAGAAGTATGTAGAGAGACAACAGTAGAGAGTAGTATGTAGAGAGACAACAGTAGAGAGTAGTATGTAGAGAGACAGCAGTAGAGAGAAGTATGTAGAGAGACAGCAGTAGAGAGTAGTATGTAGAGAGACAACAGTAGAGAGTAGTATGTAGAGAGACAGCAGTAGAGAGTAGTATGTAGAGAGACAACAGTAGAGAGTAGTATGTAGAGAGACAACAGTAGAGAGTAGTATGTAGAGAGACAGCAGTAGAGAGTAGTATGTAGAGAGACACACCAACACACAAGTTTAAATCCTCACAACGGCGTTGGTTTCTTGTTTCTTACGTAGGTTTCTTAAGTAGGTTTCTTACGTAGGCTCTGCATAGTCTACGTACAACCATAAATCTGGCTTAACCGGCGTGTAAGCTTTCACCCGGTGTGTAAGCTTTCACCCGGTCCTCCCATAGACCGTATATAACAATGGACCAACAGATCCCATGTCTCTGACGTAGATGTGACGTGAGCAACCTGTCTGAAAGTTGGAAGTCTTCTGGTAGCTGTGCCGAGAGAAATCTCAATCATTCCCAGTCTTGCAGACTGAGAGCGTAGGTATATGTAAGGAGATAACATGGACACAGGCTAATTATTGATCACTAACATGCTAGTTAACATTAGTAATTAAACCTAAACAGCTAATGGAAGTCCAAACTGCCTGTGAGCTTCTCCTAAACTATACGGTAATTCCTCTACTGTGTGACAGTAAGTCTCGTGGTTATGACCCAATCGTTAGCCTATTTTTATAAAAGCGTCTGCTGCGGAGCCATAACGTGAGGTACAAGGTAATGGAGCCTTTTATACATTGTCGTGTTTCTTTATAAATAAACAACAGACAAATAGAGTCTTTAAACGCTTCAGATGTAAAGTTATTCTCTGTCAAAGTGACATCAAAATGAATGGGAGTCAATGGGATGCTAACGGGAGGTGATCTCTTTGTAGCATCAAAATGGCGCCATAGGAGGTTCGAGTGTTGAAGCGAAGCTTACCCTCTTGGGTCCTCCTGATTGAAAGCTCTGAGAGTGCTCTGCAACTTCCTGGTGCGTGCGTGTGTGTGTGTGTGTGTGTGTGTGTGTGTGTGTGTGTGTGTGTGTGTGTGTGTGTGTGTGTGTGTGTGTGTGTGTGTGTGTGTGTGTGTGCTGAAAAAAAGTCTGTCAGTTTTTCAAAAGCTGAAAAACTGCAGGAAGCTTCTTTGAATGTTTGAATGTCTTTGAAAACACCCGTGAATAATTAGTGACTACAAACTTTGTTTTCAGTTAAAAGGAGAAACTGGGCAGCAGTTTGGGGAGTGTGACACGACTCTGTGGAGCTGTGCGTTAAACTTCATCATCGATGATTTTAGGGTGGGAATCCCCTGCGGACACAGCAGATATGCTCATCTCACCTGATCTGTCCAGCTGCTGTTGGCTCTTAAATAATTCACTCCTCTCCTCCATCTGTGAGGATCAGGCTGGTGTAAAGTGATTACTCTCTCCAGCTGATACAGTCCTCCACTAAACCTCCCTTTTTATTCATGGTTCAAATATTTAAGGCCTCTGAAGGGAGTGAGAGGTGTGGGTGCAAAAAGCTTCGCGCCGAGTCGATCCCCGTTAAACTAAAAACTTCCAGACTATCTTTTGCAAGAGTAAAAAAATCACTTCACTTTATATATTTATTTATTTATATTACATATCAGGGCAGTCACTTTTTAAAGGCCCAATGTGTGGGAATTTCTCCCATCTAGCATTGAGATCATATATCGCAATCAACTCTCTCGCACCACGCAGTTCAAAGTAGGTATCACAGCTACGGCAACCTTCACGCTTCAAAAAAGCCGGTCTTTTGCTCTTTTGAATCTCCTTTTTCTTTTTCTAGGCGAAGAAGAAGAAGACTCTTGTTCCTGAAATTTGGATTTTTAATACGTGTGGTCCTCCATGTTTCCGTCTTCAAACTAGCCGGGGGCCTGGGGAGCTACGATACTCGTTAGCAGCATTAGCAGCACCTGTGAGTTTATCATGTGACAGCGAAAATGCGAAAGGCGGAGCAGTATGTCCTGAATGTCCCTTACACACACACACACACACAAACACGCACACACACACAGAGAGACATACACTACACAAAGGCGGAGCAGTATGTCCTGAATGTCCCTTACACACACACACACACACACACACACACACACAGAGAGACACACACAAAGGTGGAGCAGTATGTCCCTTACCGGCGTATCTCAAGATGGAACATGAATATGGAGCGTCTACCCCAGTTCCTGCAAATGCAAATGTAAAATTTCCAGCCAATAGGAAGACTTGGAATTGATGGTGGAGGTAAATATTGATGAAAAAGGACAAGTTGGTGAACGGGAAACAGATTTTGATAATGAACAACTAAACACGTTACACACTGGACCTTTAAAGTTAAGAATCAAGTCTGAAAGAAGGAGAGCTAGCATGTAATTACTTCAAACTCATGTAAATGCAGCCCATGTCTAATCCTAAACTACACAACAAGTTCTCCAAACGGTACGGCGATATCGATACCCTCTAACACGACCCACAGGAGCGTTTTTTACATCCTCATATCTAAACCAGAGAGCATCACATAACGGTTGTTGTTTTTAACACGTCGTTGAAGCTAATGTTGGTGAACGCCCTAACTAAACTAATCTCTGTGATGCTAAATATGTCTTTTAGCTGTGAAAATATTAATAGATTATACAAATATACTTTTCATCCATCCACACGATGTTCCCTTTAGGAGAGGACCGTTTCATACCATTGGTCTTTAGTATAGATCACTCGTTCTCAAACTTTTTTCAATAATGTACCTGTATTTGAATTGTATTTTTAAGCCAAGTACCTCCTGACCAGCGATAGATTTACCAAACAACAGCAACATGTAACTGAAAAACATGCAGCACCTGACTGGGAACGATACAGAGAGGGTTACCAACGCCGCTGGGGCAGATGAACTCACGCTAGTCTCTTTTCTGTAAATAGGCTACAATTAAACCTTCGTGATTAAAAAGTCAATAATAATAAAAAATGTAGAAAGTGATATTTCAATCTGCTCTGTCCACTCTTGTCCACTGCACTGTTTTACGCAAACCAGCTCTACTCTGCAAATAGCAAATTTTTACAAACAAGATAAAACAAAAGCTGTCGGTTTGGAGTCTAACTGTTTATCTTAGTTTGCCGGGAATCTGGAAATTTGGACAAAGTCTTGTGAGCCTCACTGCTGGCTGAACAAACCAAACTCCGCTGGAGCGGTAAATCTATGGAGGTATTATAAGTGGCTACTTAATATGCACGTGAATGACGCGATCGTTATGTTCGAGTTCTTCATTCTCGAGTTCTTCATTCTTGATGATGGTGCTGGTTGTATTATTTTGCAACATCATCTTTCATTGCAAATGAGGCATACATGACGAGTGCATAGCCTGCTTATCAGTCCATTCATCATTAAAGCTGGGCTTTTGGCTTTTCCACTTCAACTTTTCCCTTCAGCCTCTTTGACAGTGACATGTTTACCTGCAATTTCTTTCTGCAAGCATTTTTCACCAATTAGGAAATAATGTTTCCTTAATCACAGACTTTAACCATCACTCCTCAGTGAACTGCCTCCTAGTCTGAGATCATTTTCTAGTTAAAGAGCCAGTTATCATTATGGAGTTTCCATGTTTTTTAGGAGTTTGCTCACTCTAATACATGTAAAAAAAAGTATAGCATTAATTCAGTAAGAAAGTGAACATTTCGAACAAGAATAGGCATAAATTAATTTTATTTCAAAGTCCGGCCACCGGAGTGTCTGCTTAGAAAAGTTCTGGCCCTTGAAAAAATGTAGTTGATGACCCCTGACATATGGTATAAAATGATGTTGCATATTAAGCTAGGCCTACAGTAATGTAAAGGGCAACCTAAGGCCTTTATACATACCTTTTTTGCATGGAATACTAAACTATTAAAATAATATGTTTTGGCATATTTTGTAAATCATCTTTTAATGTTAAACATAATCTTTAGGATAAACTGTATGTGGATGACTACCTTAGTGACTACTTTACCTATAGGCCAGATAACCTATCGTCAGTGGGGATTTATTTTTGAAAACACTTTAAAAAATTAACAATTAATAATTTGGCGGCCGCCCCCTGCAATTACTCTGAGGACCCCCAAGGGGTCCCAGGACCCCCTGTTGAAGATCTCTGCTCTAGAGGATCTTCGGTTGAAGTGAGAACCTGCAGACTCATTCATTTCCTCACCTGTCTCTTGGTGTGTTCGCTGACCTCGCCCGGCATGTCGTGGGCACTCTTGATGAGCGTGCGGGCGATGTGGTAATAATACACCGAGATGATGGTCAGAGGGATCAGGAAGTACACCAGGAAGATCATCACAGAGTGAATCTTGGGATGCATCTGATTGGACAGCGGGTAGGGCACGCAGTTCAACAAGGTGACGTTAGTGTTGTTGCCCTGAGAGTGGAGGAGACAAGGAGACAAGGAGACGAGATGGGAGTAGGGAGGAAGAGAGGAGTCAATGAACTGGAGCAGGGCAACTCCTGAGAATATTTTATTAAATATATATGTAGATAGTCTACTAGATATATTAAATATATATGTAGATATACTACTAGATATATAAATACATATGTAGATATACTACTAGATATATTAAATACAAATTTAGATATATTAAATACATATGTAGATATATTAAATACATATGTAGATATATTAATAGATATATTAAATACATATGTAGATATATTGCTAGATATATTAAATACATATGTAGATATACTACTAGATATATTAAATACATATGTAGCTATACTACTAGATATATTAAATGCATATGTAGATATACTACTAGATATATTAAATACATATGTAGATATACTACTAGATATATTAAATACATTATGTAGATATACTACTAGATATATTAAATACATATGTAGACATACTACTAGATATGATGTATTAAATACATATGTAGATATTCTACTAGATATATTAAATACATTATGTAGATATACTACTGGATATATTAAATACATATGTAGACATACTACTAGATATGATGTATTAAATACATATGTAGATATTCTACTAGATATATTAAATACATTATGTAGATATACTACTAGATATATTAAATTATTAAATACCAACCCAGTATCAAAACATATGTAGACATACTACTAGATATGATGTATTAAATACATATGTAGATATTCTACTAGATATATTAAATACATATGTAGATATACTACTAGATATATTAAATACATATGTAGATATACTAGATATATTAAAAAGATATCTGGATATACTAGATATATTAAATAGTGTAGACACACACACACACACATTTTCAAACATACACAAACATTCTCACACACACACACACACAAACACACATTCAAACACGAACACACACACATTCTCACACACACACACACACACACACACACACACACACAAACACACATTCAAACACAAACACAAACACATTCACACACACACAAACACACACACACCACGGAGAGAGCTCTCTCCTTCCATCAGTGATTGCGAGGGTTTGACAGAGTTCTCCGAGTGCCGTCGTGGTCTTAGTTACTGGTCGTTGTAGTACTACAGTAGTATTTGTTGTATTTTCCATGTCTGTGTGTACTATACAATACCTGCATGTTGACAACTTGGGAGAAAATGGCCTCAGGAACAGCGAGCAAGATGGACAGCAGCCAGATGGAAACGGCTTTCAGACACGTCCAGAAGACAGCGCTGGACTTCTGGATGTCCATGGGGTTCACTATGGCCTTGTACCTGCAGGAGACACAGGGACAAACAATCCATCAGCCAAATATCACTGAAGAACGAGACTCATTAGACTTTCATGGACTTGACAGGTCACGTCCCATGGTGCATTGCTGCTTTGTTGCGGCAGCAGCATTGAACCCTCATCATCTTTTATCTGTGACCTTCATCTTCCTCGAAGCTTCCGGGAGAAAAAAAACTCAATATTACGCTGAGGGACTGCATGCTTCAAAATAATACTTCAGAAAAACATCTTAAATTATTCTGCACACGCACACACACACACACACACACACATACACACACACACATAAACACACACATACATAAACACACGCACACACACACACTTACATAAACACACACACACACATACATACACACACATAAACACACACACACACACACACATACATACACACACATAAACACACACATACATAAACACACACACACACACATAAACACACACACACATAAACACACACCCACATAAACACACACACAGACACAAACACATAAACACACATAGACACACACACACATACACAAAATCACACACATACCGGTTGATAAACACACAAACACACACACACACACACACACACACACACACACACACACACACATACATTCACGCATGCATGCTTAGACGCACGATCGCACATATATTCACGCACACACACACACATAAACACACACACACACATAAACACACAAACACATACACACGCACATATAAACACATACATTCACGCATGCATGCTCAGACGCACACACGATTGCACACACACACGCACACACGTGTGTTATGTCTTGAATGTGTCCTCTGAGATTATTCTCCTCTCATGTATTGTCTTTACTGTATGGACTGCTTAAATGCCTTTGCCATCATCTGTGCTTCCTTGTTTTTGTGTGTTAAAGCTCTCATATTCTGCTCATTTTCAGGTTCATAACTGTATTTTAAGGTTGTACCAGAATAGGTTTACATGGTTTAATTTTCAAAAAACACCATATTTTTGTTGTACTGCACAGCTCTCTCTCACTGCTGTAGATCCTCTTCTCACCTGGTTTCTGTTTTAGCTACAGAGTGAGACCTCTTTTCATCTTCTTCTTCTGTACTATCTTTGATTGTACTCGCACATGCTCAGTAGCTCAGATGTAGATCATGTCAGCTATCTAACTCTAGAGACAGTAAAAGAAAGCCTCTTTCTCCAACTTCAGTCAGTTCCAAGGCAGGATCAGCTGGGAGACTTCTTCTAAACCAGGGAGCACATGGAAGTAGTTCTTTTGGAGATTATGGTGAACTTGTGTGTGTTGTAGCAGTGCTTTGCTATTGAGAACGACGTAGCATGCTAGCGTTAGCATGCCAACGCTACGAGCTAACGGTTGTGGTTAGCCAGCTCATTTTGGACTGTAACGTCACAGTCCGAGCCGATGTTGACCAGCTCACCAGGAGACTGAAGGCAGGACACATTCAGAAACCAGATCTCACTCACAACACCATGGATGGATTTTTTCATAATATGGCCACTTTAATCCTTTTTGCTCAGGCCTGATGTCATTATAGATGTAATGTAATTTATTTAAATTTGTTAACTATTGGATTTTAGGATGCCTATTGTCAGCTGGAACATACGCACGCACAAACACACACACACATATACATAAACACACACAAAAACACACACACACACACACACACACACACACATACGCATGCACAAACACACACACACATATACATAAACACACACATATACATACACACACACGCACACACACGTACATAAACACAAACATATGTACGCACACACACACATGCACACACACACATAAACACACACATACGCACGCACACACACACATACACACACATACATACATACACACACACGCACATACACACGCACACACACGTACACACATACATAAACACACACGCACATACACACACACATACAGACACACACATACGCACGCACACACGCGCACACACACATACATACACACACGCACACACATACATACATAAACACACACACACACACACACAGATGAAATGTGTTGGCTACATTGCAACATGGCTCTGAATAAACAGATTAAATTAGACCTCAAAAGGCTGCTACATAATTAAAAGATTAAAGACCATTATGATATGAACACTTCCACCCCTTTCCGATTTTCTGGACTGAAACCAAACATTAATCATCTAATAATGATGTAGGTTTTTTTATCTTTTCTTCTCTTGACAGCATTAGTAGAGTTAATGAGAAACCGCCTTGGCTGCAGCCTGCCGGACAAAGACAGAAAACACACAATGGGACCCTCTGTCACTCTAACCGTAATTGTTCTTCATGTGTAATCACCAAGGTGCATTTTAAATACCTCATTAGACAGAGATCAGTGACTCAGCTGCACAGGGACACAGTGTTGTGACAGCTGTCTGCTCTGATGTGTAAGAGAGAAAGTCCCAAAGGAGGTTTTACAGTCCCAGATTCAGCCAGGGAAATCTAAATCAGGTTTACAGGTTAGTTCGAAGCCTGAAGAGCATTCAGAAAACATGCTTTTCTCCCTTCATTTACACGCTTTTAGCTTTTAACTCTACGATCTAGGTTGTTTTATGAAGAACGTTTTAATTTCATATTAAAGTTCAATTTGTATCTGATTTTACCATAGAAATAAAATGGATAGAAATGCCACTGAACTGTTTGCCGTGGTCATTAGATTAGCACAAAAGCCTAACCCTAACCCTCGGGAGACGTTCTCCGGGAGCTACGGCGAGTGAAGAGGGACAGTTAGACCCAGCGACAGCTAGACTCAGCCCGCTTATCAACTCTATGTCGGTAACAAACGAAGAAAGCACAACAAAACCACAGACTGTTAATATTGCAGTTTTTTCCAATTGCTAAAACACAATTTTGCAAACTAGGCTGGTTTTATCAGAAAACCACACACCCAAACTGCAAAATACTTCATATATATATCCTGCAAAATGAAGCACTGCAACCAAAACTACATATAACATTATCAAAATCAAACTTTTGCACCACATGGTGCACACTGTATTCATCCATCCATCCATCCATCTTCGTCCGCTTATCCGGTGTCGGGTTGCGGGGGGAGCAGCTCCAGCAGGGGACCCCAAACTTCCCTTTCCCGAGCCACATTAACCAGCTCCGACTGGGGGATCCCGAGGCGTTCCCAGGCCAGGTTGGAGATATAATCCCTCCACCTAGTCCCGGGTCTTCCCCGAGGCCTCCTCCCAGCTGGACTTCATTCATGTTACCAGATTTTTGTCTAACCAACTACACACTGCTAGGCGTAATGAAAAGCACTCTCATCTTTAGTGTGCTTTGTCATAATACTAAAATAGTTAATATCGTAGAAAATTCTTCAGATTGTTCACATGCATAGAAATATTTGCAGATACACACACACATGCTGTTGAAACATTTTCATTTTTCACCAAACAAGTCAATGCAGCATATGCACAGCAGATATATTTACATTGGACTGAACCAAAATATGCGCACAAAAAAAAGAAAATTGCAGAAAAAATATATAGAAAAAAAGAGGCATCATAGTGCTTACTTCCTGATTGAAGTGGTAACAATGAACCATGGAGGTGATTGGCCAGGTGGCTGATATATATTGGCCAATCAGCTCATGTAGTGTCATTTTGAATGGCAGTGCTTTGAAACGGCAGACATGGGACTTTATGTCAGATTATGGAGTGTCTTATGCAGAGAACTGTGTTCAGTGCATTTAAAAAGTGCCACTTTGAAATGCAAAATGTGTGTAAAGCAGAAAATGTGTTTAGACTTTTGGAGACTTGAGAAGCGGTTTGGCTCTCTGTGTGTCAGTTTAAATAATTGTGCTATGCATGTCATTTTAGTGTGTTAGCAATTGGAAAAATCTGTAATGGACAAAGCATCCGGTTTGGCGCAATGCCTTAAACCTTCATTCTATCTTAATTCCAGCAGGGGGAGACACATGCGGTTACAAAAGGAGAACGTGTCTCATAGAGAATGTGATTTATTACCTCAGTAAACATTTTCATAATGAGTTTATGGTCTCAATCGCTAGTTTTAAGTCTTCCGCAATACAGAATAATGTTAATTTTTTTAATTATTACTCGTTGATTTTAAATTTTGGCAATAAAGCAAGGGGTGTTTTAGGGCATGGCTATGATGTGATTGACAGTTTGCAGCCTGTCTTATATCACATATAAGACAGGCTGCGAATTTATATAACAAATGCACCTGCACCCATCTGTGCGCCCATGAGCGTGCTGGTCTTACAGGGAGGTGTGTTCAGGTGCATTCTGGGTGTGCTGGTCTTACAGGGAGGTGTGTTCAGGTGCATTCTGGGTGTGCTGGTCTTACAGGGAGGTGTGTTCAGGTGCATTCTGGGCGTGCAGCAAAAACCTGGTCTAAAGTCAATAACGCATCATTTCATTGTTATTTTAACAGAGCATTAGTAAAATGCTCCTAGGCTCGTTCACAGCGAACACACACTATGCTTGTTACACACACAGGGACACACAGCAGCACACACACACACACACACACACACACACATGCAGAAGATTACAAATAAAAATATTACGATGCAAATCCTCCATCATAACAGCAATGCTCCAAGGTCCAAACACCCCAAAGGGAATGGGAGATGATCTCTGATTGGTTGATTGCATGTTACTCCCAAAACACACCTCTGATTAATGAAGACACTAAGGACAACCCTTTAGAACCAGGCGCCCGGCGCACGGACCCTTTTTTCTGCCGTTAAACTAGCAAAAGTGGATTTGGACACGCCCTGAACACACCTGCACCAGGCACTTCACAGGAGCGTTTGTGCCTTTGTCTGTTTATGTGTGCATGCGTATGTGCATGCCTTATTTTTGATTCCTGGTCTTTTGGCTTCCTCAAAAAAATTTTGAACTATTTTTGCCTGCTTACTTTAGGACTCTTTTAGTTGTAACCCTTTTTATTTATTAAATCTTTGAACTTAACACTTCCGCGTCATCTCTGCATTTTTGGGTCCACCATTTCTCTAAAACCTGACATGCAGATAAGTATACGATAGAAGACTGGATTATTGGCTGTGTGCCCTTCTAGCTCTCTTCAGTTGTATCTGTTTTAATGTTGGTCTATGTCTGCTGCTGTCTTGGCCCAGAGAAAACTGAGACAATAGAGAAAGAGGCACTTCACATAATTAAGTTAAGTGATGTTAAAAGGTTGGCAATCTGCCGCCACAATGCTTGACTGTGTCCATTCATATGTCTGAGAGGACTTCTCTATGTCTGAATGCTCTTCGATGCTTTTAGCTTGTAGAAAGTCGTATTTAGGAATAGTTGATTAGTTTTGTGTATGGAGAAAGAAACGCTGTACGATGGTTCAACTCTCAGCAACAACTGAATGAGAAGAGAAGAAATCAGTGGTCATTGGTCTTACAGGGAGGTGTGTTCAGGTGCATTCTGGGTGTGCTGGTCTTACAGGTAGGTGTGTTCAGGTGCATTCTGTGAGTATTGCTATCTTGAGGCAGCAGGAAGTGATGGCTCCATTTTTGATTTGATTTATTGGGATCTCCATTAGCTGGGGCCTTAGCCACAGCTATTCTTCCTGGAGTCCACACACAACTTGTGCAACTATACATTAACATGCATCATTACAATAAAAACAACCACCAAAAAACAACATTCAATACATCATTGAAGGAAAAACAACATAAATAATAACAAAAATAACAACATTCAACACAACACAAGACAACACAGGACCTAATATAACTTATTCACAGACCGTAGAGATAAGAGTATAACATTGTTCACTAATATATCAAATCAATCAAATCAAATGCACCCAGAGAACCCTCAATGATACTAACAGTATTCGTTAGGTATTATCCAATCCAGAGTTCTGCTCAGCTAGGAGAGTAATAATAAGTAATAATTTAAATTGAAGTTTTCTATTTTCTTGAATGACATGACTAGGCATTGCATTCCAATTAATCATGGCTCTATATATTACAGTGTTTTTACCTTTGTTTGTTCTTACTTTCGGTAATGTGAATTTACCCTCCATAGCATGCCTTGTGCTATAGTTATGTTTATCAGCACTAAGACCAAGTTGCTGATACAACACCCTTGACCCATTGACCAACAATAACCTGGTCTAAAGTCAATAACGCAGGATTTCATTATTTTAACAGAGCATTAGTAAAATGCTCCTAGGCTCGTGCACAGCGCGCACACACTATGCTTGTTACACACACAGGGACACACAGCAGCACACACACGTGTGGAAGGTTACCAGGACTGCCAAACAATAAAAAAAATGTAATCACGATTAATCGCATGTTGTATCATATGATTAAAATTCTATTATTTTGCATTTCAGAACTGTTTTTAAGTACATATTAACAATGGAAAGTAATTATTACCAGTGTATCTTGATTGGGAATCAAATGAATGCAATGAAAGTTACTTTATGAACTTGACTTTAAGATTTGTATTAGTTTATAATTTATTTACTGTAAACAAAAGAAGAAAAAAGAAAAAGGGTACTAAACAACAGTCAGCAACTTTTTTATTGTTAAGGCCATGGTCAAAATAAAAGATGTAATAATAATGTAATAACTATAACAATAACTTATTTCACCAGTAACTTGCTGTTGAACGACAAAAACAACCACCAGATGGGAAAATGGTATTTTACAATTACTGTGAATGCACCACGAGGCTACCTGTTTTAAGTGAACTCACCGTCTGTGTTGTTTAATTCCAACAATGGCAGCTGCTGCGCTGCTGCGCAGACTGTTAGTGTCACGAATCCACTAGTGGGGAAGTGACAAGCTGGGCTTCCCTGGATCTCTCTCTCTCTCTCTCTCTCTCTCTCTCTCTCTCTCTCTCTCTCTCTCTCTCTCTCCCTCTCCTCTGCTCGCTCTGTTTCTCCTTCCTCACAGTGCTGTGTGTGTGACTGGCCACTCCTTGATTACTCGCAGCTGCAGGCAATCCCCAATCACCCACCTGTTTTCTGTGGCTCATCAGCGCAGCTTCTTAAGCTGTGACTGCTCTCTGTTTGACGCCGGATAGTCAAGTCGAGTCACGTAGGTGAAAGTCCAGTTTTATGCTCTCGCGGTACTTTTGTAACCTGTTTGTCCTGCACACCTGAATGCTGTTTCTTTTGTGTTTGAAGGAGAACCACTCTGCTCTGCTCAGCCTGCCCATTGATGCCACTCTCCACCTTCCTTCACCAGTCCTGCATGCTCTGTCTCCCTACCTGTGTCCACAACCTGCTCTGTTGCCTGAGAGGATGTCCCACCTGTCCATTCTGCTACCTGGTCTGCTCCAACAATAAACTGTGTTAAACTTCAAACTGTCTCAGTCTGCTTCTGGGTTCACGTCACAAATCCTGACAGTTGGTCCTGCTGTTGGAATCCCCTACAGTGAAATCCAGTCACACTTTACACTGTTTAACATTACCTGTCAGCATTTTAACCGTGTTTAATCCAGCTGTTAGCTAAAGGTAGGCTAACTTTACCTTCTGTCAGGTGTAGTGTAAAGTCAGCCACCGAAATTTTCGTTCTTATTCAGTCTCGTTACTACCGTTTAGGTCAGCACGTTCCGGTACCCAACCCTACCTACCAGAGTCAATATAGCGTGCAGTAACTTCGAAATAATAGTGATTGCTCACTGACGTCCAGTGATCACCGGTTGATGAGACAGCGTTTGCACTTTGGTTTCAGAAACAGGTCTGTGAGTAACACTCTCCAAAATAGAGCTTTGTCTGAGCCCACTAGCATCAACCTGAGTCACGTTAACTGTCCTATGCTTAGCTCGTAGCTGGTAGCGCTTTGTGATATTTTTATTCAGGTTTACACAATGTGCGTATGGCTTTCGACTTGTCTACGAGCCGTCCGGGAGTTTTGCAATTGTGAATATAATTGTGTTACTGCTGCATTTCTCCATCATGCCACAGGAGGATGTGTTAGGAGGAAGTATGGCAGCTTGATAAGTAAAGTTGCAACAAAGGGTCAAAATAGTAGCCTGTTAGGCACCACGTGAAGCTGAGTGAGGTAAAAATAAACGCGTTATGCTCGGCCCTAAAGATTACAAATAAAAATATTACGTTGCAAATCCTCCATAATAGCAATGCTTAAAGGGAATGGGAGATGACACTCTTATTGGTTGATTTCATGTAACGCCCAAAACACACCTCTGATTAATGAGACACTAAGTACAACCCTTTAGGACCAGGCACCCGGCGCACGGACACTTGTTTCTGCCGTCAAACTAGCAAAAGTGGATTTGGACACACCTTAAACGTTAAAGCGTTACTGAGCAGCCTCCAACTGAGCTTGAAGACGTAGATGTGACGTGAGCAACCTGTCTGAAAGTTGGAAGTCTTCTGGTAGCTGTGCCAAGACAAATCTGTTGTGGATAAATGTTACTTCATATGAATTCACTTGCCACATATCAAAGTATTTCCAATCCATCAAAACGTTGCTGAAATATTTTGTTCCGATGCTTTTCATGGACTCTCTTTGGGCTTCTCCCTTGACTGTATGCCTCCATGTCCCTTCTCCTGACTATACGGTAATTTCTCTAAAGCTGTTACACACCAACCAGACAGCCAATCGTCGGCAAAAAAGGCAGTTGGACTGATCAGTCTCCCCGAGTTGGTCAAAAAAGTTCCTCAGAACACAACGAAGAGATGAGACGTAATACGTCTCCATAACAGCAGGTGGCGCTAGTCTGTATTGTCGCCCAAAAAGGAAAACCGGCAGCTGATTGGATGAACGAGTCACGTGGGGTCTGGTTTATCTGGAAATTCAAAGCCAGACTGTCATGGCGGCTCGTGCAGTTGCTGAATCTGTCTTCATTTCAAGGTCAGTTTAAAAGATTTTCATCAGATTTTGAGAGACTCTAGTCATGCTCATCCCGCTCCCCATTTCCTGGTTAGCTCTCCACCAATCAGATGGGTCGTTTGAGTCCGCCCGCCCCGCCGATTATACATGTCAAATCGGCCAAAATGAAAGCCCCTCGGACGGACGACGGCACGGAACACACCGAACAGACTCGAGTCACCGACCTCGCCAGACTGTCCAACGGCCGATTACTGTGTGACAGTAAGTCTCGTGGTTATGACCCAATCGTTAGCCTATTGTTATAAAAGCGTCTGCTACGGAGCCATAACGTGAGGTACAAGGTAATGGAGCCTTTTATACATTGTCGTGTTTCTTTAGAAATAAACAACAGACAAATAGAGTCTTTAAACGCTTCAGATGTAAAGTTATTCGCTGTCAAAGTGACGCCAAAATGAATGGGAGTCAATGGGATGCTAACTGAAGGTTATGGCTTGTTAGCCTCAGAATTTCTCCATAGGAGGTACGCTTTCCAGATGCTCGCTTATTACCCCCTTGGTTGCAACTGTCAAAGGTGAAGAATCCATAGCCTATATATAGTAATACCCCTGTGTGTCACTGATTTTATTGTTGCATGTGAATTGCCGTGTTGGTGTGTCCTTTTATTAACTAACTGCATGTGTGTTTTTAAGGATTTTAGTGTTTGCATGTTTATTTTAATCCTGTTTGCTGTGCCTGTGTGTTTTTATAATCTACTGCATGTGCAACTCTGCTATTTATGAATGAACTGTTTACTATGGATGAAGAGGCAGGATGAGCATACGGGCTGGAGCATCGGCAGCCCTGACTAAGTGCGGGCGAACGAGTGGGGGTGCAGATCGGGACACATTGACAGAGGCTGAAGCAGCAGGAGGGATGCAGCCACCTGAATGACAGATTCAACGCCTGTGTACAGATAAGTAAAGGAAAGTCCTCTAGCTACCCGCTCCGTAACCTGACTCCGCCAGATGGATCGCTTCGCATTTGCTCGGCATATCCATCTGGGAACTTTCCGTTGGAGAACTTTTGGGAAGGGGCTAAAATCCTGGTTAGCTGATTGGATAAACCATCTGTCTATCACCACCTATAGTTGGTGATAGATGGGCCAAATCAACCAATCAGATCCACGAAGCGTATGAATATACAACCATAAGCCCCTGCTGCTGCAGGCAAAGCATAGCTCGTTAGCTCAGCAAGCAAGCAACATGTCGGTAAAGGAGATTTGCCGTTTGTGTAACGGGAATTTAGGAATAAAAGACCCCATTTCAGGTTCCCGGTCCATATTCCAAAAGAAGGATCCAAGAGGAAAAAGCATTAGCGAGCGGCTAACAGAATTAGGGCTACCAGTGTCTGAAAATAATGGTTATCTGATTGGATAAACCATCTGTCTATCACCACCTAAACCCGCCTCAAAACCAACGCTGATTGCTCGGTCGTTTGGCGAATGGATCCAAATGTTCTCTACCTCAAGATGCCAGACTGGGTATCGCAACGTGGAGTGGCGTAGGGGAAGAGAAGCCCAGCTTCCCCCCCCAGATGGAATCGGCCGCCCCTCTCGTGACCTGCTTATGTACTATAATGCACGGACTTGGAAATTGTGGCGGAAGCTCCGACTGACATTGTCGGACCCCCTTTTTGTTAATTCCTTTTTAAATTCGGAAAACTGTTTTTATCTTCTCTTTTACCCAGTAATATAAATAAAGTGTTTTTGTAATTTAAGTAAAGACGTGGTTTCTGTTCCATTACTGTCGGTGGAAACATTGCTGGTATTAGTTTAAATAATCTTGGACACATCGGTTCACAGTGTGTCTTTGACACATCCAAGCTCTATTCTCCCATCATGCAACGCTGTGGGGGAAATCCAACGTGAGTGTTTTTAGCTCTGTTCAAATATTTATTATTGGAGGAAAGAAGAAACAGTAATTATATACTTTAGCTTGTATTAGACTGTCAGGATGTTAAACTGTGTTTATGTGACTCTGACTCTGTTTCCAGAGCTGCCTTCATGACTGGATCTTGTATTTCCACAAGGATATCTTTTGGTGTTGTTAGCTTGCTCACACACAAAGACACACACACACACACACACACACAGTGGTAGTTAGATTACTCATCTTTTGAAAAAAACTTTCTCTTCCTGCTGTTTTTTTTTTATACAAAAAGGCACAAACGGTCACAGCCAGGTCGGACACTTCTTCTCACCTATATATCTCACACCGCTGGGCTGTATCTGCCTTTATGTGTTATTCATGTAATGAGTTATTGATTATGTCGTGCAGCACATTAACGTCCAGGCTGTTTTTCAGGTGGTGAGAATGTAACATTGCGGAAAGTCTATAGAGCGAAAAACAGAGCTTTTTCAAGCAACTTTTATTACACGTATTTGGACTAACTACCTATATTTTATTTTTTGCACATTATGCACTAAACCTTCAGCCTCTTTTTTCTCATAAATCACTGCTCCAGTTCTTCTATTTGCAGCATCAACACCCGAACAGCAGCTTGTGTGTGTGTGTGTGTGTGTGTGTGTGTGTGTGTGTGTGTGTGTGTGTGTGTGTGTGTGTGTGTGTGTGTGTGTGTGTGTGTGTGTGTGTGTGTTTGTCTGTGTGTCTGTGTATTTTACATTACATTACATGTCCTTTAGCTAACCCTTTTATCCAAAACGACTTCCAATTAAGTGCTTTCAACCCTGAAGGTGCAAACTCCAGACGTAGTAAGTGCAGGTACATTAACTTTAAATAAGCGAAGCTACAAAAAGACATATGAAAGAGCAGCTTCAAGAAATATACTGTATACACATATAAATTTTTTTATGTGTGTAGTATGTATGTGTGTGTATAACATATATTTGTATGAATATCCCATATGTTGGGTTCCAACCATGAAAACATGAAAACAGCAGCTTCTTCCAGATAACTCATTGACCGTTCCTGTTAGAACAGGGCCTATTTATTTTCCGACAGACATTACTTATATAAACTTTACATATGTCCTCCAAACCCTATGACGATATCGGTCATCGGTCCCGCCCCCCCTCCCCAACACTGAAGGCCCGTTCACATTGTACGCGCGAACGGCAGCGCTGCGCTATGAAACCCATTATTGTCAATGGCTTGTACGCACAAGAACTGGTCAGCCGCTGCGCCGAGCAAAGCGGCTGGCCGCTCTGGCGCGTGCCGCGGTCAAAGTTCAACATGGTATTGTAGCTTCCTAATCATACATTCAATCATAATCATTCAGGTTGGTTTTAGCTATGTGAAAACAACATGGACATGATTGTCTCGACTGAAATACAATCATAACTATGTTACATTTTTTCTCAGATACTTTGGTGCATTTTTTTAAATAATAATTTGTATTTGCACAACAGTGAGTGCATTTCTTAAAACAATTAGTGTAAACTGCACCGCATAGTGACTGACCTGCAAAAGCGTGTATTTTGATTGAAATCTTTTGTTTACATGTCCGAAGCAAGTATTTATACTAATGACCCAATCAAACTGACAAGTCCTTACGCCATTGTTTGCACCAAGATAGTCAATCTGCTTTGTGTTGTTGTCCATATTTAACAGTTCACTCTGGAAGTATAGTGTAATGAACAATGCACATGAAAGGGAGCACTATTCCCTATGTGACACATTATTGTCATGTCTGATCTGAGAAATGTGCCAAAGCAACTGGGAAGAAGTGTAGCCTGTTGTGAGCTGCGAAAACCAAATACAAAGTTGATATACAGCTCCATACAGGTATTTATAGGATATATTTGTATTTGTATGTTTATATGAAGTAAAATATGTTTGGACTGATTCACACAAGTCATGTTAGTTTTTATTGAAGTTCACATATAGGTAGTTAGGTATATGGCCGTTACACAGAATAATTACCCATTTCCAAGTGCGTAAGCTCCAGTTTTGGAGGAATTAATTGCACATATGCATACAAAGTGTTTTCCAGAGTATGAATAAATGATGATGAATGTATGAATTCAGGCTCATAGCTTAGCTTTATTATACCCAACTGCAATAACTGCAGACCTCTTACTTACGTATGTAAACATGCAATGACACATAGTGTTGAAATGCAACATTTTATTTAGAAATGAAAACCCATTCATAACCCATCCGCGAAATCCAAGGCCCGACTCTCGTCAGCAGACTGTCTGCTCCCTGTTGAGCCAAAATGAGCCCTGGAACCGGTCCCAGTGAAAGCGGAGCTCCTGCAGCCGGCCTCCCCCAACTGCTCTCTGGACCTGAGGGTCTCGTGCACCCGCACCTTTCTTGCTGCTGCGGGTGCCTTCCTCTGTCTTCTCCTCACAACCAGGGCAAGGGCCAAGGCTTTCTTTTGGTTCAAAGACAGAAACATCTTCGCCACCAAATCACTTGTGTGTCCTACATATGTTGCGTACTGCTTGTCTGATGTAAACACCGGACGCAGACGTGACGTGCATCCAACTATTGGCGCATGTATGACGTAAATTTGCGCTGCGCCCGGCGGCAAGCACAACACATATAGTTGGGAATAGGACAACCTAGCGGCGAGCGCAGCGCATGCCGCGTACAATGTGAACGGGCCCTCACACAACACGACCCACAGGAGCTCATATCTAAACCAGAGAAGGTAACAGTCGCGGTTTTTGAACACCTTAACGTTGTGAAACTACTGAGTTAAGTTGATAAAAAGATGGTGGTTTTGGGTTCAAATCAGACGTCACTTCACTTCCTGAAGGTTACCACGTGACGCAGAACATGACGGAGCTCCGTTTGCTCCCTAAAGTTAAAAAAAACTCTCTGTTTCCTTTTTTTTCGAATGGGACATGAACCCTGGCCTCCTGGGTGAAAGTCCTGTGCTTGTTTGACCCCCAAGAAGTGAATAATGTGTGTGCAGATGGAACGGCCTTGGGTTGGGTGTGTTTGTCTGTAAGCACTCATATATACATATATACGCACATATCATGCATACATCTGAAGTACCTTGTCATTATTGAACAGGATGACTTATTGAGCGATGAATACAGCACAGAAACATAAAGTCAGAACCTTGAGCGTTTATGCAAAAGGAGCGTGACCTCTTGAAAGCTTCTATTCATCACACCTGGTTGATTCATACCTCTTTCAATGTTTTCTAAACCGTATTTATTCATGGGAAGATCACACCAAATGCTTCACATTCATTGAGCTACACACACACAGACACACAAACACACACACACACACACACACACACACACACACATCAAGAAGTTGCCGAGCACTCTTAGAGCTTTACATTTTTCAATCAGGAGGACTGGGCGAAAGCTTACACACCGGTTAAGCCAGACTGGTTGTGTGTAGACTACGCAGAGCTTACGTAAGAAAGCTACATTATTAACCTACGTTAGAAACCTACGTAATAGTTATACATAACAAACTTATGTAAAGAAACATGAAACCAACGCCGTTGTGAGGACTTAAACTTGTGCGCTGGTGTGTCTGCATCGTTCTAGCGTATCTTGTAAGAGAAAACCAGGGCCGGTTTGTGTGTGTGTGTGTGTGTGTGTGTGTGTGTGTGTGTGTGTGTGTGTGTGTGTGTGTGTGTGTGGTAAAGCGAAAATGAGAAAGTGGCAGGAATTTCCCTCGGAGCGAGAACCATCTCTGGCGGTGGAGGCGGAGTAACAAAGTGTCTCCCCTGTTCTTTCTGACCACGGTGGGAAATCTGAAGCAGGAACCCTCTCCTTGATTTCATATTGTTTTTGGAGAAGAAGTAGGGGGAAATGTGACGCCACAAAGCCACGGCCAAGCGGACCAATCACAGTTGTTGCGGTGTGTAGCGACGTGTGGAAATGCATGTCAGGCTAAGACGTAGGGTCCGTTACTACGTACGTACCTACGGCATAGATTTGACGCAGAACCATAAATCGTCCCTTATGTTGCAACCAACTCTACATGGAAATGGTCCAGTCCTCCCTTGACCTGATCTGAGAGACAATACTAAAGAAGACAGAGAGCTAAATTGTGAGAAAAGTGCACATTAAGTAGTCGAAAATGCACACTTAATGGAGAAATTTCAACTGCTACAGCTCAAGGATTTTCATTATTTTCATTAGCGGTCCAGTCTATTCATCTCACTGTATCAAATAAACTCATGACATGAAATGAAGTTAAAATGGCTGCAACAAGATTAGCTTTACAATGTGATTAGGAGTTTAGCAAACAGACTGAGATATAACATAATGGAACATGAAGGTAGAGTTTATTGCCGTGGTAGTTATCAGGGTATAAAATGAGCTGGTGTTATGTACCGTGTGCTTTTATGCTCCTTGGTAAAAATCTTTTATTTTTACTTGTGTTTGTATTTTTTTATTTCATTTTTTGCAGCCAGAGAAAGCGAGCTGATGTGAGGATTAGACAAGTCAGGAGGAAGCAGAGAGACGAATAGAAGGAGAGGATGTATTTCAGGCTGTTCTCATTCACTGTCTGTACTTATATCTACAAAAAGTACTGCACTATTTAATTTGTACATAGTCGATATCCGCAACGTACCACTTCTGCAATTGCTCCAGTGCTGCCGGATGTCCCTCTTGTTGGCCGGATGTCCGTTACCATCCTCTTTCTTTGTGTTGGCGTTCTAACCTCTGGTGGATTTGTGAGGACTATGGTTTACTGCTCCTCAGATCTCTGCAGGGTAAATCCAGACAGCTAGCTAGACTATCTGTCCAATCTGAGTTACGACTAAAACTACTTTTGAACGTACACATGTTCCACCAAAACAAGTTCCTTCCCGTACTGTAGACACCGTGGCTCCGCTCGACGCTTAGCAGCGCCCAAGACGATTGTGATGGGTTTAAAGAAATGCCAATAAACCAGAGTAGTTTTTCTCCCATCCAGGAATGCTGTGTGGACTAGTCAGACCCTCCTCTGCAGGGCTGTGAAGGAGGGTCTGGCAATGCAAGACATACCCATTCATAGTCTAAAGCCCCTATTTGCACAGGACTAGTATTACCTGGGGACCCTTTAATAATTTGTAATAGTTATGCAGGTTGTCTGTAATCTGAATCCTTTGCGAATCTGTCATGTTTTTAATTTGTCAAGTAAAAATTCCACCACAAATTACCAACCATATTTGGCCCAAACACAGAGGTTGTGTGATATTATTAGTCCTGTGTGAATCGGCATCTCTGTGATTTGGGTTTGTGTTGGCTGCGTTGGCAATTATAAATCAAAGTTTTGACATCATATGCATGGGATAATTTTAGTAAATTTGAGTAAAATACAGACCAAGGCTTGTCCGGTGTGAATGTGCTGCAGGAAACACAGATGTGGGGGGACATTTCTAAATCGCATGACGTTCCTTTGTCCCGTGCGAAAAGGACTTATCTTAGCAGCGGGGCAATGTATTATGGTAGCATTGCGGCAAGAGACAAGGCGTGAGTTGCCCGCTCCTCATTTGCATAAAGTTGAATCCAGGTTAGTTTAGGGGCATTCCTTAACTCGACGCCTCGCAAAAACTCCTGAAAATCTTTGAAACTGACCGTTGTCGATCTAAAATGAAGACAGCTTCAGCAGCTTCAGTTTATTTCTCACATGAAATGTTTTCAGAAACACATTTTTACTAAACTATTTCCGTGAAAATAAAATAAAAGTTTCCAAACGAGCCACCACGTTGGTCTGTTTTAAAATCCAAACGCAGGGGCGCCCGGATAGCTCAGTTGGTAGAGAGGGCGCCCATATACAGAGCATTACTCCTCGACGTAGCAGGCCCGGGTTTGACTCCGACCTGCAGCCCTTTGCTGCATGTCATTCCCCCTCTCTCTCTCTCCCATTTTGTGTCTTCAGCTATCCTGTCAATAAAGGCCTAAAATGCCCAAAAAATAATCCATAAAATCCGAACGCAGAAAGCCCCCAAGGAAGTGGTCATCCAATCAGGTGCCGCCATCACGGTTGTCAGAAGGTGTAGCCCATTTAGGGTTTTTGTTTTTGAATAAAAGCAAATGAACTCTCAAAAGAAGAGGCAAAGAAACCCCAGAGGATGGAGGAAGAACCCCTCGCCCAAGAAAAAAGATCAAGATGGAAAGAGGAAGAAGGAAATTGATGGCACAGTCGTGATTAACAACTACTAAATGTTTTTTCCTCTCTGCCCTGCAGAAGTTTTTTCCAGTCGGAGACTGAGAGTGAGACTGTGACAGGAAAAACTTCACGTCATTGCTTTTTGCTTTGCATTGATCGCTCTTTAGACTAATCCCGTCCTGTCAAAATCACTCTCCTCTAAGTCTAATTACATCTCTTACTCATTCCACTTCTCCACTTTCTTCTCCTTGTGGTTTCTCTCCTTCTCATATGATCTTTGACCACAATTTAACTTTCAGAATGAACCACGTTAAGCTTCAACATCACTCCAAAAAGCAGAGCAGCAGGTTTTCTTTCCTCCTCAGGACTCCTGCTGTCGATACTATAACGGCAGAAAGCTGAAAGAAAAATCCAATCCACGAACAAAGCTGGAAATATGGAAAACGTTGATTGCTTTTCTGCCACTTCTCTATCACACTAACTCTTCCCGCAGGGCTGCTGTAGTGTTTTGTTCTCTCTGTTGTCTCTGTTGATTCATGCACTGCTTGCTCATAATGTTGTCGACATGGAAATAAAATGGATGGAAAAGGCCATTGAACTGTTTCCCGTGGTCATTTGATTGGTACACAACCAAATAGTGATTGTTGTTAGTTGTCATAGTGACAATAGGCGTCACTAAACTGTGTGAGCAGCTCTCTGGGAGAAGAGCCGCCCAACGCAGCTCTAACGCTAACATTAGACCCAGCAACAGTGGGTTAGCGGACTGCTAATGTTAGACTAGGGATGCACCAAATCCAGATTTTTTGGGTTCGGCCCGAATACCGAATCCACTGGTTAAGAATTTGAAACCAACTACTGACTCCTCCTCCCATCCTCAGTCCATGAACACAGTAAACACATTAATTAAGTAAAGAATGACTGTCCTTCCTTTGCCGTACCTGAAGTTGCTGCATTTTGGCTAAGTGTAGGAGACATTTCATTCATGTTTTCTCATATCTACGGGGAGTTTTCTACCGTACTGTCACGGTTTTACACCTCATTACAGGTTTGGCCGCCTTGTGTGTTTGTGTGCATCATCTTAATAGTAAGCAATTGGGGCTCCAGTAACCACTCCAATCATTATGCTGATTATCCATTAGGCTTGTTGTGCTCGTCAAGGACCTTCAGGCAAGTTAAGATCCTATAAGGGCTCGTTAGTGGCCTTTAGGGTCATTAGGGGCTCATTAGAGGCCATCAGGGTCTGACAGACACAGCCGATCGCTGCCCACAGCTATGTGATCAGGAAATGAGTTTCCCGTTAACAAGCTGATATAACTGCGTTTTAGATGGACATTGCCTCTGCGGCTTGGTAAACAGTCGGGCTAACGCAGCGGGAACAGGAGACCCAGAGCTGCTTATGAGCTCAGCAGCTGCCACTCGCGTCACACAGCAGAGGTATGAAATTAAAAGTAATCATTCATTTTAGGAGACTGTCCTCCCAAAAGGCCATAACAACATCACTTACTCCAGCCAATGCCCTATTAAAGGAGAACTATTCTGCTTTTCTGTATTTTCCGTTGTATCTATAATGTTACAGTGTCGGATGTTCGAGTTAAATGTAGGGCTGGGTACCGAATTGGATGAGCCAAAATGCACGCAGGCTTCTACCAAGAGCTAACAATGTTTGTGATTGGCTGTCTAACGTTACACTTTGTAGAGACACGCAGGAAAAACTCTACGTTACACAGAGACGACTCAAGCAGTAGGAGCTTAAAATTAAAAAAGATTTGTGCCGTAATGTTGTAATTTATTTTTGTTTTATAAAACGCCAGGGAAAGCTGTAATCTTGTTGGCAGATGTTCTTAATTTCTACCCAATTTCGGATCACATTCCTGCCGGAACATGTCCGCCTTTGTAGTACTTGGGTTGGAAGCCTTTATCTATGATTTTTGATGGTAAAAAGTGCTGCTATACCACATTACAATCCACTCCTCACTAACGCTTCATGTAGCTACATGCTAACGTTTTGGAAAAGCCGCAATCTTGGCTGCAGATGTTGTTAATTTATCTCAAATTTTGGATCCCATTCCCGCTGGAACATGTCCGATTGTGTAGTATTTCGTTAAGAAGCCTTTTATTTGTGATTTTTCACGGTATAAAGTCTCACCACGTACTCCCCCGACGCAGGCAGTCCAGATATGGAGACTCCAGAGTTGCGGGGACGCTGACTAATCAGAGCAGACTTGGCTTTTTTGTGAGGGGGGCTTAAAGATTCAGACAGAGGGTGAACACAGGTGTGGCAGCCATGGATAGCATGAGAAAAATGTGCTATTTTAACATTAAAGCATGTTTTCTAGTAGAAACACAGAAATAGTACACTAGACGGTTACTTATTTCTTTATGTTCAAGTGACATATTGTGACTTTTGTGTGTTATTTAGGGATGCGCCGAATCCAGATTTTTGGGGTTCAGCTGAATACCAAATCCACTTGTTAAGATTCTACCGAATCCGAAACCGAATACCGAATCCTCCTCCCATCTTCAGTCCATGAACCCAGTAAACACGTAAATGAAGTCAACAGGGACTGTCCTTCCTTTGCCGTACCTGAAGTTGCTGCATTCTGGCTGCTGTCTGTAGATTCCTTCGTGCACAACTCGTATTGTTTCAGATGTTTCAGACCAGATGTTGTAACAGCGGCCATGTTGTGTATAGTTTAGGGTCCTCGCCACCACCAGACCAATCAGCATTGAACAGATTGAACATGTAGCTGGACTTGAATGGCCTTCTTTTGACTGAAAGTACTGCCAAACAACAAGTTTTTGTGCTCACCAGATCCATGTCCACTTTCTCACAGCCTACTGCTCACCAGATCCATGTCCACTTTCTCACAGCCTACTGCTCACCAGATCCATGTCCACTTTCTCACAGCCTACTGCACACCAGATCCATGTCCACTTTCTCACAGCCTACTGCACACCAGATCCATGTCCACTTTCTCACAGCCTACTGCATTGAACGCTCCACCTACGTAAACACCTTCCCGTAACCAACGGCGCCGTCATTACTGCGACTAGCGTAGCGCGCGGAGTGCAAGCGTAGGGTTCGGTTCAGTGGGAAAAATTCTAACTTTTGGCAGAAACCCAACCCTGTTAAAAAGCTCAATATTCAGCCGAATCCGAAGCTGAATGCTGGATTCGGTGCATCCCTAGTGTTATTGTAGAGCCAAAGAGGGAGGAGGTCAGAGTGCATGGATGGATCAAACAACAGTTGGCTTCCTGTTTCTCACTGACAGTCAATGTTAGTTTCCCAAAAACCCTAAAACCAACCGGAGCTCAACCAAAGCAATGTCACATCAGTAACTGACAAATCAGGGGCGTCCGATCAGAAAACACTTGCTGTTCTGAAGCATAGAGACAATACGTTTTTGACATTTTGAGTCAGTTTTTTTCCTTTTGAGTCACTAATGGATTAAATCTCCGAGACAAGAAGAATTTAAAACTGGTTGTTTTTCCTCTGAGTTTGTAACAGTCAAGCCCTGGATTTAAACTGGAGTCCAGTTGCATTAACAATCGGAGGGTTTCAGCTGTTCCCATGCATGACACATTAAGTGCTGACCTTTACCTTTACTGCAGGACACACACACACACACACACACACACACACACACACACACACACACACACACACACACACACACACACTCTCTCTCTCTCCCCTGAGGTCTGTGCTGTCTGACTTTTTGGTTGTGTCTTGGTTTGTTCTGCTGATTTCTCCTCACTCATGTCCACACACACACACACACACACACACACGGACACACACTCACACACATACACACAGACACACACACGGGGGACACACACTCAGACACACACAGACACACACACAAACACACAGACACACATGCACAGGGACACACACTCACACACACACACACACACACGGACACACATACACGGACATTAACTCACACACACACACTCACACTCACAAACACACACACACACGGACACACACACACACACACACACACACACACACACACAGACAGACACACATACACGGGGACACACACACGGGGACACATACAGTCACACACACACACACACACACAGGGACACACTGGGACACTCACACACACAGACACGAACACACACACTTCTTCTTGATTAGAATAAATAAATAATAAGCACGTCCATTTCTGCCGCTACACTTGAAAGAAAGCAATAAGATGCGATGAAGTGTCCCCCGTATGAGAAAATAATGGATCGGCCATCGTTAAGAAAGCTTAAGCCGACCTCACTCAGTATTTCGATGACACACACGTACAGAGCTACACTCAGACGTTGATGTACATCTCTGCGCTCCTGCTTATCATGCTGCATATTGCATAAATACACACCAAGCGCCAACTTCCGTGCCTGAGAAAGTAAAGCGCTGAAGTGCCCTTTAACCTGAAGGGACTGTTGTGGAGAAAACGAGACATTTGAGAATGTCATCTTGGGCTTTTTCTTTTTTTTTTACATTTTATAGCACGTTTTCAGCAACAAGGCAATTCCAAGTAATTTACAGTACAGGCCAAAAGTTTGGACACACCTTCTCATTCAATGCGTTTCCTTTTTATTTTCATGACTATTTACATTGTAGATTCTCACTGAAGGCATCAAAACTATGAATGAACACATATGGAATTATGTACTTAACAAAAAAGTGTGAAATAACTGAAAACATGTCTTATATTTTAGATTCTTCAAAGTAGCCACCCTTTGCTTTTTTTGATAACTCTGCAAACCCTTGGTGTTCTCTCAATGAGCTTCATGAGGTAGTCACCTGAAATGGTTTTACCTTCACAGGTGTGCTTTGTCAGGGTTAATTAGTGGAATTATTTCCCTTATTAATAAAAAAGCAAAGGGTGGCTACTTTGAAGAATCTAAAATATAAGACGTGTTTTCAGTTATTTCACACTTTTTTGTTAAGTACATAATTCCATATGTGTTCATTCATAGTTTTGATGCCTTCAGTGAGAATCTACAATGTAAATAGTCATGAAAATAAAAAGGAAACGCATCGAATGAGAAGGTGTGTCCAAACTTTTGGCCTGTACTGTACATAAAACATTAAGAGCTGCAAAGATTAAAGGATCGATCGATTAGTTGTCAACTACTTTCATAATCGATTCATCGGTTTCAGTCATTTGTTATGATGCCAGCTGGTTAAATGTGAATATTTTCTAGTTTCTTCACTCCTCTGTGATAGCAAACGGAATATCTTTGAGTTGCTTTAATAGACCAAAACAACTAATCCATTGATCCATGTTGGAAATGACCAGCAGTGGGTTAAACATTATCTTTTAAACAGAGGCCTCTGAGACATGGCCAATATGTGGCCTTTTTCAAACCAAGGATTTTCGGCCTACATGTAAAAGCTACAGCCTGAAGGCTTTCTTAAAGTGGTTACACACCAACCAGACGGCCGACCCTCGGCAGAAAAGCCAGTCGAGATGATCAGTCTCCTCAGGACACACCGACAAGACGAGACAAGACGTAATACTTCTCCATAGCAGCAGGCGGCACTAATCTGATTTCTTGCCCAAGAAATGAAAACCGGCAGCTGATTGGACGAACGCGTCACATGGGGTTTGTTTTCTCCAGAAATTCAAAGCCAGTCTGTCATGGCGGCTCGTTGAGAATATGATCTCATATTGGACTAAAATAGTTCACAGAAAAAACATGTTTCTGGAAACATTTGAAGAGAGAAATAGACTATGTGTCTGTGTGTGTGTGTCTGTGTGTGTGTGTGTGTGTGTGTGTGTGTGTGTGTGTGTGTGTGTGTGTGTGTGTGTGTGTGTCTCTGTGTGTGTGTGCAGTTGCTGAATCTGTCTTCATTTCAGATCAACAAAGGTCAGTTTAAAAGATTTTCCTCAGATTTTGAGAAACTCTAGTCACCTCATTCTGCTCCCCAACTCCTAAATGTGCTAAATTTGTCCCGGCTATAAGAACTACAGGCGTGTGGTTCCCACAACTTCAAGAACACTCTGAAATCCCATTGGTAAGCAGACAACTAATCCATTCATCCAAAAAATAATCCACATATTAATCCACAATTAAAGAAATAATTAGTTGCAGCCAGGGTTCACAATTTACTTCTTCATCCACCAGCCAAATAGGGTCAAAATAGTGAATGTTCAAATTTTGCCAGCCACTCAACAGATTACAATTGATTTTTTCAGCCATTTGCAAATTTTTTCTTGGTAAAATGTTTTAAACACTTGTTGCAGACCTACGTACATAAAGGTTTGTGTGGTGTAATACTAGTAGCCTCTCTCTCTCGCTGTCTCTTCACTATTTTAATAGTCTCTCGCCCCCAAAGCTCCACTGCAGTCGCTCCATCTCTTATCTGCAGTCAGCAGAGAGAAAAACACAGCGAGTTTCTGTCGGATTTCTCCGAAAAACATTCATCTGGTGCTAATGGAGTCAGACTGCAGCTTTATGTGTACTTTACACACACACACTAACACTAACAACTACACACAGACACAGACACAGATGCACGCAGACACACACACACACTAACACTAACAACTACACACAGACGCAGACACAGATGCACGCAGACACACACACACACTAACACTAACAACTACACACAGACGCAGACACAGATGCATGCAGACACACACACACACTAACACTAACAACTACACGCAGATGCACACACACGCACGCGCATACGCACACACACACACACACGCACACACACCAACGCGCACACACACACACACACACTAACACTAACAACTACACACAGACACAGACACAGATGCACACTAACACTAACAACTACACGCAGACGCACACACACACACACACACACACACGCGTGCACGCACGCGCACACGCACACACACCAACGCACACACACACACACACA